>NW_010365952.1:112261-132261 GCF_000414095.1 Morus notabilis
TTCGGGTTACGCTGGAAAATTAAAAAAAAATCCCGGCGAATAGCGGTCACGGCTTCTCCACTGGTGGTGAGCTGCCGTAATTGGTTTTTCCTCGGGCTACCCGAGCCCCACAAAAATGTGTAGACGGGCGGCGAATGGTGCCTGCCTGTCGAGCTAAAAAATTTTCAGGTTTCGGGCAGGCCCGCTGTCCGAACTTACAACACTGGTACAATAACCGAAAATGTTACAGAAATAGTACAATATATGGAGAATATTATAATTTTTGTTAGGTTTTAATAGTAATAGAGAGGAAATTTTACATATGATTTAACCTTTTATGTAAAATTTTAAAGAGTTTTTAGCACATTTGACCCTAATCTTATTATGATTTAGCAAATTGCCCTTTAAACTTTTAATTTTTACAAGTTGCCCCCTCAACTTATAAAGTGTTCCAATATGCCCCATTTTGACGGCGATTATATTAAATTATTGTCGAAAAAACACGTTTAGTTAAAAATTTTAACATTCCAATTAAAATGTAACACAAATCTTTCAATTTCTCAACTTTTAATCCCTTAAATATAATAAAAAAATTTGAGCAAATTTTTAAAAATAGGACATAGTGTAACAAATTTACAAGTTTGGAGGTTGATTATTAAAATTAAAAGTTAGAAGGTTAAAGGTTAGAGGGCAATTTATAAAACCACGATAAGTTCGGGAGGCAATTGTGCTAAAAACTAAATTTTAGCTTATCACGTGATTAACATATGTTTACTTTTGTCAAATTTCAGAAATTGTTCATCAATTTTACTTTCACGATCCAAAGTTGTTAAAAATAAAAGTTCAGGGATAAAATATGTAAAAGTCCAGGACAAAAATGTTACTATACTCAAAGTTCATGGACTAATGGAGTTATTTACCCTTTATGTATGGTCTTTTTTTTATTGGTCCAAGAAAAATGTTAAGGTTACTCTTTTTGTCACTATTTGCATTCACAATTTCACATGTGTATCCACTAACATTATATATTATTATTTAAATAGAAAAAGTGATAGTGAAGTTTGCCTGTCGAACAATAAATGCAGAGAGTAACAGAAAACGTGATGCTAGCATTTCTGATAGGTCAAATTGATCACCATGTCTATATTCTAAATAGGACAAATTACACGTTTTCCCCTCGAACTATAACAGTGTGTTTGGTATGATGGATTATTAGGAGGAAAGAAAAGGATAGAGAGAAAGAAGAAGGGAAAACTCTTATAGTGGTTGTTTGGTAGAGTGGAAAGGAAAGTGGAAAGGAAAATAGGAGAGATTTTTAGGCCATGAGGCCCACCTCTTTTTTATCCTTCCAAATATGGCCTAATTTTAGAAGGAATAATATACTGTTCATGTTGCTTTATCATGAAGTATAATTTTACCTATTCACATTCTTTTTACAAATATTATTCATGGGTATAAAAGTAATTTATGAGTAAGATTTTCTCTTTCCACTCAATTTAACTTCCAATACCAAATAAGTGAAGGTAAGCTCATTTTCTTTCCATATTCTCGTACCAAACAACATAAAAGAAAATCAATTTCCTTTCCATCATTGCTATTTTCCATTACTTGCATATTTCCTTTCCATCCTATTTTCTTTCCTTCCTACCAAACATAGCATAAGCCTTGTCACAAAATGCCCCCGATCTCTAATTTTAGCTTTTTTCCCTCTAAACTTCAACAACTCTTGTAAATTTCCCCCTCAACTAAATTTTTGACTAAAAATATCACGTGAAATATAAAGACTAACAAAAAAAAACTCCGTATGTTAAGATTTTTAACAGAAATAAAACGTATCACACAAATAATGAATGTCTTTGAACCATTTTTTGTGCATAATTACTCTATTAACTCCTCCTCGTTTAGTCACATAGAGTGCGATTATAGAGTAAGAGTTGTCATTTTTTTACTGTACTATTTTTTTCTTAATTTACTTGACATAAGAAACCTTAGAGGTTCATCAATGGCGGCAAACGACAATAGCAAAAGTAAGAATTTAATAGAGGAAAAGAATTTGTTAGAGTTGCTAAAGTTCGGGAGAAAAAAACTAAAATTAAAATTTAAAGAACATTTTATAACAAGACCTATAATCTGAGGAAAAAAAAATGTAATTTACCCTTTTAAATATGCTGTTAATAATCTAACAAATAATAGGAATTAGACAAAAAAGACAATTTCAAATAATTTTTGTTTTTTTATTTTAATTTTCAAGTATTTTAAATCTTCTTATTATTTGTACTATTTATTCTTGTGTCATTCTAGTGCTAGATTTATGTTTAAAAGTAAGTATATTTACAAGAGATATGAAAAGTTTAGAAAAATTCAAATAGTTAGACATTTTAGAGTGTGTTTGGTTGGAGAAGTGGGTGGAGGGAAAAAGATAAGAGGGAGAATTTCTTATTTGGTTAGATAGAGAGGGGAATAAAAAAGAAATGTGGAGAGAGACTCAATCCACTTAGGCCTTTAATTTTACATCCCTCCACTTATAGATATGGATGCATACAATCCATCTACTAAAAATTAAAAAAAAAACCATTTTATCCTTCAAAAATTTTTATTTAAATTTAATAAAAAAGACAATTTAATAATTAATCATATATTCATTCATCAATCTTTTTAACTCTCACCATTTTCTACTAAACAATATAAAATATTATTATAATAATTTCTTCCCCTCTTTATCTCTCCTACCCAACGATACCTTAAAGTGAATGTCGGGGGGGTGAAAATGAGATAATTGATAAGTGTCGTCACGAAAGCTGAAGTGACAAAAAAATTTTTTTTTTTTTGGTAACCTAATTTTTTAATATATATCATCATATTTTTCGTCTGTCTCATTTTTCGTTCTCTTCCCCTGTCAGTCCCGGCTTCACAAAATCGGCGTCTCTGCTTTCGTTCCCAACAAACACTCTCTCTGCTAGGGTTTCAGTCTCTCGGAGTCGCCGTGTCTTCCGATTCCTCTGCTTTGCCTTCTCTTCTTCGACTCGGATTGATTGCTTGCGCTTTGCCGCCGAGTCAACTCATCACTCGGGCCAAGTAAGTGCTTTCTTTGATTTCCCCCCTTTTGTGTACTATTTGGAAGTTTAGCGATTCGATTTACCGTTCTCGTTTCTGATCTGAGTATTTAGATCCGTGATTTGTGAATTTTTCGAAATTCGATTCTCCATTTATGTGAACTGAGATCGGTTTCTTACTGTTTCTTCATTGTTTGGTTCGTCTGGGTTCTGCTTTGGCTGGGGAGCTTGAGAAATTTGAGGATTAGATGATGTTTAGATAGGTTTTATGGCTATTCAATGAGAAAATCTATGTATATATTTCTGGTTAGTTTTGAATTTTAAGTTCGGTTTTTCCAGTCTGGAATTAGGATACGAGGAATGTTTTAATTATGCATTTAGTTTTCTTTTTCTTTTCTTTTCTCTTAGTTCTCGGTGACCAAACACAGCACAACGGTAGAAATTTTTTCTTTAGTTTTTTAACCATTGAGGGTAATGGGAGAATTTCAATATGGATAATCGCTGCATATGTTTTGATTTTTATGTGTCGATCTCAAGGATTTATGAAAAGAACGGCAAACCAGTTTTTGATTAAGCTATTTGTTTGGATATGTAGATTCGTTCGATCTGTTATTTTTATATAATACATTTTGGGTTCTACTTTTTGTTATACTGCTCATGGTATATCATTATCATCATCCATTAAATTAGAGCTGAAATTCCTTGTTGGTTTTTATCTGAGTTAAGACTTGAGAAGAATAAATATGATTTCCTTCTTTTTCTACTGCTTAAATCCTACGTGTTATTCAATATTTTCTACTGTTGTGAGGATTTCTGAAGAAATTCTTGCTGTCCACCCAGGAATAGCATGCAAAGGTTTCAACTTTATACTGAAAACTGATGCTTGCTTATCTTTTTCACCTGTTATACTGAAATAATTCCTCTATTTTGCAATCTACATGATAAGTTTAAGTTTTAACCGTGGTAAATGGTTGTACTTTGGAATTCAGGTTGGGAGTATCATCAACTGTTACGGTTCATATTACAAACTACATATATATATATATATATGTTACCATAGATAGTATGACATAATTTGGTCACCTATATATCTCTAAAATCTCTCCAGATTCATCCTGTTCCCGTTCTTTTCTCTGGTAAATTTCAGTTAGCATATTGTATGTCTTGTTGCGAGTTTTGAACTTTAAACTTGTTAGAAGAAACATCAGAAATCTTGATCCACTAATCCCATGAGTTGGTTTAATTTGTTTGTTCCAGCCTTCCAGATTCAAATGGCAATGGAGGTCACCCAAATTCTTTTAAATGCCCAAGCCGTGGATGGTACTGTGCGCAAGCACGCCGAAGAAAATCTGAAGCAATTTCAGGAGCAAAATCTTCCAATCTTCTTGCTCTCCCTTGCCGGTGAATTGGCTAATGATGAAAAGCCCGCTGAGAGTCGTAAATTAGCTGGTTTAATCCTCAAGAATGCTTTGGATGCCAAAGAACACCATAGGAAGATTGAACTCATGCAAAGATGGTTGTCATTGGACCAACCTGTGAAGGCTCAGATTAAAGCTTTCTTGTTAAAGACTCTAACGTCTCCTGCCCTTGATGCACGGTCAACTGCCTCACAAGTCATTGCAAAGGTTGCTGGTATTGAGTTGCCACATAAACAATGGCCTGAACTGATTGAAGCTCTATTGTCAAATACTCACCAGGTTGTGGCTCACACAAAACAAGCCACTCTTGAAACTCTTGGATACATTTGTGAGGAAGTCTCTTCTGAGGTGATAGATCAGAGCGAGGTGAATAAGATACTTACGGCTGTTGTTCAGGGCATGAATGCTTCTGAGAGTAACAATGATGTTAGGCTTGCTGCCACACGGGCACTGTATAATGCTCTGGGTTTTGCTCAGGCAAATTTCTCAAATGACATGGAACGAGATTACATTATGAGAGTTGTCTGTGAAGCCACTATTTCTCCTGAGTTGAGGATTCGACAGGCAGCCTTTGAGTGTTTGGTAGCTATATCTTCAACGTACTATGAGAAGTTGGCTCCATATATTCATGATATTTTCAATATTACGGCCAAAGCTATCAAGGAAGATGAGGAACCTGTTGCGCTACAAGCCATTGAATTTTGGAGTTCAATTTGTGATGAGGAAACAGATATTTTAGAAGAGTATGGAGGAGATTTTACGGGAGATTCTGATATTCCTTGCTTTAATTTTGTGAAGCAGGCTCTCCCTGCTCTTGTCCCTTTGTTATTGGAAACTTTACAGAAGCAGGAAGAGGATCAGGATCAGGATGAAGGAGCTTGGAATATTGCAATGGCTGGAGGAACGTGCTTGGGGTTGGTTGCACGAACAGTTTGTGATGATATAGTCCCACTTGTAATGCCATTCATTGAAGAGAATATAACAAAACCAGATTGGAGGCAAAGGGAGGCTGCCACTTATGCGTTTGGTTCAATTCTTGAAGGTCCATCCGCCGATAAGCTCATGCCTCTTGTTAACGTTGGTCTGAACTTTATGCTCAACGCCTTGATGACAGATCCAAATAATCATGTGAAAGACACCACTGCGTGGACTCTTGGAAGAATATTTGAGTTTCTGCACGGATCGACTTTGGACACAACCGTAATTACCGCAGCAAATTGCCAACAGATCATTAAGGTTCTCCTTCACAGCATGAATGATGTACCTAATGTTGCTGAGAAAGCTTGTGGTGCTCTATATTTTCTTGCCCAGGGTTATGAGGATGCGGAACTATCTTCCCCACTAACTCCCAATTTTCAAGATATTATACAGGCCCTTCTCAACATGACTCACCGGCCTGATGCTGGAGAATCACGCCTTCGAACAGCAGCCTATGAGACGCTAAATGAAGTTGTCAGGTGCTCCACTGATGAGACTGCTTCAATGGTGTTGCATTTGGTTCCTGTCATTATGAATGAGTTGAATCAGACTTTTGCGGCACCGAATATTTCATCTGAAGAGAGGGAGAGGCAGAATGAACTACAAGGTCTTCTCTGTGGTTGCTTGCAGGTCATAATACAGAAGTTGGGATCATCGGAACCAACAAGGAGTCTGTTTTTGCAGACTGCTGACCAGATGATGACTCTGTTTCTTAGAGTATTTGGTAGTAAAAGTGCTACGGCACACGAAGAGGCTATGCTTGCCATTGGATCTCTTGCCTATTCTGCAGGTCCTGATTTTGCAAAATACATGCAAGACTTCTATAGATATTTGGAAATGGGTCTGCAAGATTTTGAAGACTACCGGGTCTGTGCCATTACAGTTGGTGTTGTAGAGGATCTTTGCAGGGCGCTAGAGGGTAATATATTACCTTATTGTGATGGGATTATGACTCAACTCCTCAAGAATTTGTCAAGTAATCAATTGCACCGATCTGTGAAGCCTCCTATCTTTTCATGCTTTGGTGACATTGCTTTGGCAATTGGAGAGAACTTCGAGAAGTACTTGGTCTATGCTATGCCCATGCTTCAGGGTGCTGCGGAGCTATCTGTCCGGACATCAACTGATGACGATGAAGATATGATAGAGTACACCAATACATTGAGGAATGGAATTTTGGAGGCATACTCCGGTATCTTTCAAGGATTTAAGGGTTCTACAAAGATCCAATTGTTGATGCCTTATGCGCCTCATGTCCTGCAGTTCGTGGATAGTCTATTTATGGGGAAGGACATGTAAGTCTTATAGAGTAGCTTTGGATCTTATTACTGACTTTGTTTTCATTATTTCTAACCATTAGTGTCTGATCTTTTTTACTAATTCTTTCAGGGATGAACATGTGTCTAAGACCGCCATTGGGGTCCTAGGAGACCTTGCTGATACACTGGGCAGTACTGCTGGTCCCTTGATTCAGCAATCTGTGTCAAGTAGAGACTTTCTAAATGAATGTTTGTCGTCGGATGATCATTTGATCAAGGAATCTGCTGAGTGGGCCAAGTTGGCCATAAATAAAGCGATTTCTTTTTGATGCCGCTGGCTCCTACTTGGCATGTTATCCTTTTTCTCTTTGCATGCATTGGGTGTCCTAGAGTCGGGTCTGAGATTGCATACCATGAGTCAGTTCATCACGGTTTTGGGAAATGATGTTTGGGTCAGTTGCGGGGCCATATGTTGAATCAGCAGCTCGGAGTCTCATTTTCATATTTTCCATTTTGTTGTTTTTCATTGCCATGGCGGAAGTCATTTGTGGCGATCCATGTGTGTTTCTGCCATCTTGGCAGAAAGAAGAGAAAAGAAACAGGTTGAATGATGTTGCAGGAATGAGATGGAAAATACTCGATACACCCCGCCTCTGGGGTTTAAGGCTGGTCAGGAGTTTGGGGTTGAAGTCAGTCAAAGAGTTTGGGGCCCTTCAGCGGCAGCGTTAAGAGTCTGCATTTTCCCCGTTAAATATTTCACTTTTTTTTTTTTTGATCTTTTTCTTTCTTTCACCAGAATTTGGTGTCAAATTATTTTTGCATTCTTACATGTTATCATAGAGTTCGGCCACTGCCTTTTTTTTGGTTGGTTTGTAGTCATTCTGTATACTTGCTCATTTTGTGGCATTAATGCCAACCACACAATATTTAGCTTCATCCACTGTTATATGTCACCATTTGTCATATTCATTCAACGTTTATTCTTCTATTTTATCATTTGCTATTTTATACTTGGGGCTCATTTATGGTTTGGGTTTTTTTTCCCCCCTAATTCCTTGGTAATATGTTGCGGATGTGTTGTATAGTGTTGCACATCATTTTATTGTTATAGATATTATTATTTATGATTATTATTTTGTGTAAATATCATCTTTTTTTTTTCAGTTCATTAGATTTTTAGCCTAATACTTGGAAACATCTTCGTTTGCTTTGTACCTAGAAATGAAAATGTACACGAAACTGAAGCGCAAGGAATCCTTGTGCATGTTGAACTTTTCAGACGAATACTGCCGTATTTGTGATTCTTCTGCTGAATCCAGGGAGTAAGGAAAGAAGCAACCCTGGGTGCTTTATTTATTTATTTTTTTGCTCACCGTTGGTGCTTTATTTCTTTTTGCTTGTAGCATGATTTGTACTATTTAGTAATCGATTGACCTATTTCGGAGCATAATAAATAAAAAGGGAAAAATAATGTTTTTTTTTTTTTTGGTGTAGACAACAAAAATGAAAATAGAGATTTTTACGGTAGGATTTAAAAAAATTGTTAGTAAGATTTTGTTTTTGTTTTTGATTTTTTTTTTGTTTTTGTTTTTTTTTTTTTTTTTGTGAAGAGTGAGATTCTTTTTGTCAGCCATTATGTTTATGTAAAAATTATTATCGATTAGAAACATGCATATGATAATGAGGCTTTAAAGATTCTCAATTAAGATCGGTAAAGTTATTATTATTGCCACTATATCATTATTATTATTGTTATTAGAGTGGTAATCATGAATCCAGGGTAGATGATAATCAGTTATTAGTCAATGACTCAATTATTACCGCCTGCATCTGCATGCATGTGGCAACGAAGAATTAAATGTGTTGACTCAAAAGTGATAACTTGATTTTACTTATAAATTTCTTTATAATTCAAAATCGAATTTTTCCATAAAGGTGTGTAATTGAATTCTTGTATATTCTCATAACAAATGGACCTGATCAATTAGCAGGCCTAAAATGCGTAGCCCAATACACTTTGGGCATCTAGTGAAGCCCATCTCAGAAATCACATGTTGAATCGAAATGATAGCGATCTCTATTCTTGTCCCTGTGAAGCACATTCACCAGCAACGGACTGTACTACACTCAAATTTCTGCAGAAAAGGAAAAACGCAAAATTTTCCTCTTTCCCAAATTTTTTTCCCTCTTTTATTTTATTTTATTTTTCCTTTTTTTTTTTTTTTCAAACCCTAAATCCTTCACTAACTCCTCTAATGGCGATCGCATCTCCGTCCGCTCCGAGCTTCTCCGCCTCCTTCTGCTGCACTCGGAGCGAGTCACTGCCACCGGGCTTCACTCGCTTCCCCTCCATTGCTCCGCCGCACGCCCAGCGGAGCCGAGCTCACCATCCCCAAAACCGCCGACTCGCCATCTCGTCGCGGTTCTACTCGTCGACGCCTTCCGGCGCCGGTGGCTCCGTCTCGCCGGACAACGGCGGCGATCTCCAGTACGAGCTGTTTTATGGATTCTCACCACAGCGTCCGAGGAGGGGATCGCCGGTGTTCGTCACGCTCCCGGTGGACGCCGTGGGCCCTGCCGGCCAGGTCCGGCGGCGTAAGGCGATGGCGCAGTCGTTCCGTGCGCTGGCGGCCGCCGGAGTTGAGGGCGTGGTCATGGAGGTCTGGTGGGGTTTGGTGGAGAGGGATCGGCCTAGGGTTTACAATTGGCAAGGCTATCTGGAGATTATCGCGCTCGCGCGAAGGTGTGGGCTGAAGGTTCGAGCGGTCATGGCGTTTCATCAATGCGGCACTGGACCCGGGGACCCTCATTGGTTAGTATAATTTAATTTCCATTTTGTAGATATGAAATTGTTCTTGGAGTAGTTTGATTAGTGTACTGGAATAAAGTCTAATTTTTGGTTATTTATTTCGATCAGGAAACTTTTATAAGTTCCTTTTAGTAATGAAATTCCCTTTCCTGATTGTCATTGTTGTTTAAAGGGTGAATAGGTTGGAAATTTCAATTTTGGAATAGGGCTATTGGGAATCTTATTGTTATGTTGCCATGCCAGCTAATGCTAACAGGCTTAAGCAAAGATTTTTATTCTATTAAAAAAATAAAAAAAATGGCGACTTTATGATCTTTTAAAGTCATTCAAATAGGAAGCTGGGATGTTGAATTCAATTTTTTTTTTTAAAGAAGATAATTCTACTGCCTCTAAATGGGTATTCACTTTGTTCTCTCTATGGATTTGGGAGCATGCTTCAAAATTAGAATATTGGATTCTGTTCGAGTCAATGTTTCACATTTTTAATTTTTTTAGGTCGTTATGATAGATGATCTGGCTAGAGCTGCGTAACTGTTTTTCTTGGAGATTCACAGTAGAATTGAATTGGTGATCCTTTGTTTTAGGATGATTTTTATGTGATATCAAACTTTTTAGAGCATATATTGGTCGAGTCATTTCTTGACTATGTCGAGGTGAATTCGTAGCTTTGTATTGGGTATTTGCTGATTTACGTAGTATTATGTTCTGCTGGTTAATGCTTTAGGGTTTCAGTCGTATGTTCGTGCAGATAAGAAATGAAGTGAGAGTTCAACCAAAAAAACAAAGGAAATAAAGTGAGAGGTTTGGAATTGGCATCGTTTGTCACACACACACACACCACTCTGTGCATGGATCTTGTTATTTGACATTGGTCGAATGCATTCATCAATCTACAAATAGTGGAATTCATCCCGAAGCTCGAGTTCTAGTAGATGTAACTATTTTCTCTATTGTACTGTAGTATCTATTTAATTTGAAAAAACTTTCAATGTAATGGCTTGTTGCTGGCTATCCTTTCAATTGCTATTAGTGTTTTCTTCTTTATTTTTATTTTATTTTTAATCATGCTGAATTGGAATCATCTTCTTTTGTGGATTGAAGGATTCCTCTTCCGCTGTGGGTACTTGAAGAGATTGATAAAGATCCAGATTTAGCTTTTTCTGATAGATTTGGTCGAAGGAATGTGGAATACATTTCTCTTGGATGTGATATGCTCCCGGTTTTATGTGGCCGTTCTCCAATTCAAGCTTATACAGATTTTATGAGGAACTTCAGAGATGCTTTTAGACCCTTTTTTGGTGCTATTATTACAGTAAGATAATGCCATCATGATTCTGGAAATTGACCACATGATAATGCCTCGATCTTTAAGCTAGGTGTTCTTGGTATGTAGGGAATTCAGGTTGGGATGGGTCCTGCAGGTGAATTAAGGTATCCCTCATGTCCTTCCCATAAGCTCACATGGGCTTGGCGCTCTCGTGAACTTGGAGAGTTTCAGTGCTATGATAAGGTAAGGGGAAAACCCTTTTATCTCTAATTACAATTGACACTTTTATTTTTCCTGGAGTAGGTTTTCTAATGTATTTTCACCAACTCCTTTTAGCCTGAGATGATATTGGCAGTCGTAATATATATATATATATATATTTATATATATATTTTTTATTTTTTAAATGCTTTTGTCAGTATATGCTTGCGTCTCTCAATGCTTGTGCAAGGGAGATTGGGATGAGAGAATGGGGAGACGGGGGACCTGTTGGAACTGGCAATTTGATGCATGACCCTGAGCATTCAGACTTCTTCAGAAGTGATAAGGGATCTTGGAACACTCCGTACGGAAATTTTTTTCTTGAATGGTACTCAGGAATGCTGCTGCAGCATGGAGAAAGGATATGTAGGGTAGCTGGGACAATTTTCCGGGGTACAGAAGTTAATATGTCGGCTAAAGTGGCTGGCATCCACTGGCATTATGGCACAGAGTCTCATCCATCAGAGTTGACTGCTGGCTACTACAATACTTCGATGAGGGATGGATACCTACCAATTGTTCGCATATTTGGTAGGTACGGTTTCACTTTATGCTGCTCATGTTTTGAAATGCAAGATAGAGAAGAGAAACAGATGAATTCCGTCAGTAGCCCGGAGGGCTTTCTTAAGCAGCTGCTATTGGCAGCTAGGGTGTGTGACGTACCCCTTGAAGGCGAAAACTCTGCTGCAAATTTGGACGATCCCTCGTTCCGACAGGTTGTGAAGATGTCGAGGTTTTACTCAGATGGTCTAGAAAAGCCCTCCTTCTCATTCAACTTTGTGAGGATGGACAAAAACATGTTTGAATATCAAAATTGGGTTCGTTTTACTCGGTTCGTGAGGCAAATGTCAAATGCCAACATATTTCGAGCCAAGCTAAGTTTCGGGGGTGATATACAACAGTTTCTAACATCCAGATCGGACCCAAAATTGGGAATTGCTTTTGCTTATTGCTAGAAAAGTTGCGTCCCATTTACATCACCAAAGCAAATGCTATCTTCTCACAGCAGCATTTGATGTGAATATGCACACATACAGACTACCTCTGATCTACTGCTGTGAGTTGTGTAGTAATGCCTCATTTTTTCCCTAATGGATATCCATGGCATTGATCTTATTATTATTATTATTATTATTATTATTATTTTATCGGAATGTATTATAATATTTCGCCTTCCTACTATTTTGAAAATGGTTGGCTTGTTATCTACTGGTATATCTTCTATATTTTTTTGAAGATTGATTAACAGTAGAGTCTACTTTTAATCCTCTTGCCTTGTAGAGTTGCTCTTTTGAGAACAATAATTCTGGTAGTTTAGAATCTTTAGATCTTTATATGTTTTCTCGACTGTTTATAGCCTATTGTATGACAAATTATTCAGGAAAGAGATCAGGAAAATGACATTCACTGGATCGGATTGACAAAACCAATCAAATTTTGCACACGTGTATATCTGTTTATTTTTTGGGGGTGGCACGGAAAGAAGTCAATGCTATTTGACGCTAACTGTGTTTAACACAACTCACTAATAGAAAATGAGTCTCACAGCATAGAGTCTACAGATGGGTCTATTTTCTATCAGTGGTAGTGCTTTAGCAATGTCGGTGTCCTTAAATATTTTTTCAAGAAGAATTATTGCATTGGTTGAGAAATTAGGAGTAGTTGTAACTGATTTGGTCATGGATGTTGGCCGTTGAACTTTGGAAACTAATTGAACAGAACGAGATCAAGATCATATCATATTAAAAGAAAGGACGTGGCTTAACATGATTGGAGCCACATTGTTGTACTTTTTCTTAGAATTTATTTATTTGGGGATCAGAGTATTCAGTTAGATGAAATATATAACTCAAAACCTAACAATTTTCTTGTTGGTTAGAAGGTAAAAGCTTAAGGTTTAAACCTTGCATCAGCCTAACAAGTAATAACACCTTTCAACCTTAATTTGCTAGAAAAAAAACTATTTGGAAAGAAAAAGTAGAGGTTTTAAAAGGGAAAGAAATATGTACAACCCAGGAAATTACAATTGAATTACTTTACTAGATCAAAGTTTACCATCATTATTTGCTTTACCTTTCAGGAATAAGGCAATAAGCTAATAATGCCATGAAATTTCCTTTGAATCAGAAACTACCTTGTCGCTGCCCTCTCCCCTGATTGAATCATATTGCTTTGTCCTCTGGAATCTGGTTTATATATGCCCTTTACATTATTGTGGCACCTTTTGCCATTTGCCCAATTTTATGCGTGCCACGTTTTATACACACATGACACATACCATTAGATTATTTCACATTATTCAACAAAGGGCATTGTCATTTACGGTTTCTGCTTGTCCTTGTCAAATAATTCACCTAAAAAAGCCTAGGGGCCAGTTTCACAGCAGATGAAAGTTTCAGATTCTGAAAGGTCATAAATTAATATTGATTCCATTGTCGTACAATTGCAACATGCTGATGCAAGCGCCCTGTTCAACATCACTTCTGACTACAATCTCTTTTGGGATGAACCTTTGTATATTTTTGCCTTTGTTTTTCGCAATGACCCTGATGCACAAGCGTAGACCAACCCTCCCTTGAGTTCTCATGGTTTGAACGTAACTTTTTAACCACTTTTTAAATCATTATAAACTTGCGGGTGAGTCTATGTGATATAGCGCCTCGTTCATTTTGTGAATTTAAGTTTTAAATTCGAGTTGAGATGTGACATTTTTTTAGAGTTTTTTATTGTTACGTGACATTTTCTGAGAGCTTTTTACTGTAAAAATTTAGAATTAAAAATTCGAATCGGTGAAATGAACGAAATATAAGTCTCAAAGAAGTACCTTAACTCCTCGTATTGGGGGTGGATTCCTGAAGTAAGGACCTAAACTGATAATACTTAGGGTGGATTCCCAAAATAAGAGCCTCAATAAATAGTGTTTGTGGTGGATTCTGAGTTTGGTCTTAGATAATATTTAAAGGGTTTGATTTCGCACTTCTATTAGTTGAAACTTTCGGGAAAAATGATTATGTCAACTCCTACATTAGACCCCTGTACTGAAAACTTAGGATTAAGCAGACTAGATGACTAGATCCTGTCTAGGACAATTTTACAAGTTCCGAATTCAAATTATCTTTAGAAAACTTTTTTCGGTTGATGAATTATATAGAATGGACAACTGAAAACAAAAGTAAAAATTAAGGTCCCGCTCACTTTATGGGTTTAAGTTTAGAATTCAAATTTTATTACAGTAAAAAGTTCTCATAAATAATCACATCTAACTTTTTTATTACAATAAAAAGTTCTCACATAAAATTATATATCAACTCGAATCAACAAACTAAACGGGTCCTAAGAGCACTGCCAACATTGTTTCTCAAGAAAATGAGCAGGAATTTGGATGGTCAACTTTAGAAGCAGTGACGATTTCTGATATGACTGCCACCACTCTCATGTATGATTGTAAATTGAGCTCCCAAACAAAGTAAGAAAGAAAAGGTCCTTTCTTTCCTTTCCATGGAGGTCCTCCCTTTAGGCTAAACTCTGATATATCCATTACCATACAATATGACATTAGAAAAGCTAAAAGGATTTGTCAATATGTTAAAAGGATAAGCAACTTTGATGAGGCAAGCATGCAAAACGAATAGTAAATGTTATGAGCAGCTCTGTTTAACTATTTGATGGGGACCTTGTATATGTCCACCATATTTGGTTGTCATGAAGTAATGAAGTAATTTCTGCCTCCCTTTTTATTTGCAGCCAAAAACTAAGGGAAAAGAAGTCTTCTTGCTTTACTTCTTTTAAGCTATTCCAAAATTAGACTAACTTTTCCACAATAAACGCAAAAGGAATTTAAGGTATAAGAAAGAAAAACTGCCCCTAATTGTCAATTTAAAAGGGTTTTAAGGTACGGGTAGTGTTTAACATTACATTTGATAGATGGTAGGTGCGTATTGTCGGAATTTTTTTTTAAGTATATGGTGTTGGACACAATTGGTATTTATAATGTAAGCCTAAGTTTGCTCACTGTCCCTAATTGTGCAGAAAAGATAGTGAGCTTGTGTTGTTTTAGTCATTTAGCCATTCGGTTCTTTGAATCTATATTGGCAAACAATATCATCACTTAAATCGGTTCTTTGAATTAATACAAGCAAAACAACCATGATCACCAGCTCAATTCTTTGAATTCACCTCGAAAAACACCATCATCATCCTCATTATTATTACTTGTTCCACCAATTAAAATTTCAAGAATATTTTAATCAATACTGTGTACTAAACTATAGTATTGATTGTGATGTATCTAGAATGTGCTCCTGCTAATGGTCACTTTGTTAACA
Source organism: Morus notabilis (assembly GCF_000414095.1). Taxonomy (NCBI): domain Eukaryota; kingdom Viridiplantae; phylum Streptophyta; class Magnoliopsida; order Rosales; family Moraceae; genus Morus; species Morus notabilis. The sequence continues at coordinate 127,611 of NW_010365952.1, forward strand.
TTCCTAAAAGCTATGACAATGACTGTCTACACATTTATGTGTGTGTGTGTGTGTGATCTCCTAAGTTGACTTAAAAATATAAATATGAAAGTTGCATATAGAAAGATGAATAGCCCTCATTCATTAATTAGTAATGGTACGTAGATGGGTTGAAATATGAAATGGGCAATTTGTCAAATGCCTTATTATGTTGAAAAAGACTTGGCATAACTAAACAGTGAAGTCATGAAGCCAATACACACACACACACACACATATATATATACATACATATATATATATATATAGACACACATATATTTGAAGGGAAGTCATGAAGTCAATAATGCTTCAAATGGGGCACTACTGAATACTGAAAATACAGACTGAAAGATACGTTTTGAGCTAGCTTAGCATTGAGAAACTTGGGAAAACCCAATAAAGCCAAGCAGAAGAATATATAGAGAGAGCTTGTTCCATGCAATTATGTGCCGTGAGGACTCCAATCTTTGTGGCCCAATGCCTTGATCGGCAAATTTGTGGTCCGTTACCTTCGAGTAGGATTGATTTTACTAATTTATCCAAATTCTTGTAAACAAATCTTCATTGGTGTAAATTAGACTGGAATCACTTTTGAAGTCTAGTTATTCATCTTTACTACTTTGAAAATGATATGTCAGAATACTAATTCTATAAAAGTGGTATTCTTCTAATTCAACTAAAATAATGGTTAAGAGAAAATTGGTGAACTCGCCGTTTGAATGCATTGTTCTAAGATTTTTATTTTTTTACTGTTGATTGATACTCTTTTGATTAATATAGTATTTTGATTAAAATATATTAATTAAATGTAAATGGTAAAAATTTAAAACCTATATATTTTTTAAGAAGTATTTATCTCATTTTCTCAAATATTAAGGGAGTAAGAGAAGTGCAAACTCAACTATCAAAGAGACTTTTCCCCTTTGTAAGGCCCACGTTGTATCATGCGATGCTAAGGGGTAGCTCGCAATACCTTTTATTCTATTATTTCTTTTTAGATTATTTACCTTTTTATATTACGTACTTTATGTTTATTCAAAACGTATACAATCGATTTTAATTTCATCAAAAGTATATATTTGAGTTACAATTAATATATAAATCTATACTCTTTTTTGTCGATATTTTGACTTGTTAAATGGCTAAATTATTCTTCAAGTGAGTATGTATACGATGTCTATCATTGTTTTTAAAAAGTTACACAATCCCTTAATTTAATCATTTCAGAAGTCAAAATCAAGTTTTAACTAAGAAAAGGTATAAATTTATGTAATAATTGTAATTCAAAGGTATACTCTTGATAATATTGAAATTTGATAGTATGTTTTATAAATAAACATAAAATATAAGGTACAAAAATATAAATAACTCTTTTTTTGTTTCCCGTGTCTACACAAGGAGAATTCTTTCACTTATATCTCTTCCTCTGAAACAATGTGGGAATTGAGTTATTTTGATTTTTCTAAAATGGGAATACAAAATTGTACGGTTAATATTCCTGCTTTTATATCCAAAAAGTTCTGTTTTGTTATCCAAGAAAGTAATGGCTATGATGCAACGTAAATGTATTAAAGGTTGACATCCCAAAATTTTGGAATGTAGATGGATTCCATTTCTCAGCCATTATTAACCATCAGATGATAGAGCAAAAAAATTTATCCAAGCTTTAAAAAAAAAAAATCAGTTACCACTTGATGATGAAAGTTGAAAAAACTTAACAAATAAGATCGTTTTAAGCCTCATTTAATGGTTGAGAGTTGAGCTGCGCATACATTTAAAAAAGCAAGATGTAGTGTAACCTCGCTCTATAATTATCGAGTTAGTGTGGTTTGACTCCGTGATGGTATTCGCGTCTCTACATAGCTTTTGAGTAGACTGCACCATGAAAAAGAAAATAGGAAAAAACAAGGGTCAAATATTGTTCCACAGTCCTCTTTTCCACTCCACCATTTGGTATAAAAGCGCAATCTCCTACCTCCCCCCATAATCCCTCAAAAACATCTCTTCTGAATTATACATCTCAAGATCCACAAAATATATATGGCTTCTCTTGTGATCAAAACTTTTGTTGTCATTTTCCTCTTGCTCCTTATGAACATGTCTTCAGGTAAGCAAGTTTTCAATATATATATATATATATATATATATATATATATATATACGTGTGTACTTTACCAAAAAAGAAAAAAAGGAAAAAAAAATGTAATTCGAACAACATACATGTAATCACTTTTCCTTTTCATTCAGGCAGAGTCGAAGGTTTTGGTGGAGTGAAGCCAGCATTTCCAACAAATGAGGTAACTTGGTCGAAAGCATGACGCAAAGAAAAAGTCCACTAATTACTTTTTGTGATTGTTTTGTTCATAATGGAAAATTTAAATTTTAAGTAACAATCCTTTTTAATCTTCTTAATTCTATGAATCAGAGAGAGAGAGAGAGAGTTTTATATTCTAACTTAGGATTATTTTTAAGAGAGCCATATAGAAAAGTACGTTCTAGCATCCTATTCAAATAAGAACATTTTTATCAAAATTCATGTAGGTTTGCATATATATTGTTATTTTCTTGTCATGATCATGATATAATCTGAGCTTCAGAAACATGCAGTACAAGTAGGAAATTCCTATCATAGAATTAACTTATTTTTATATAATAAATCAGCCAGGATTCTCTTCTTATACAACACGTTGACAAGAACTCTACCTTTTCTTTTATTTTTTGAACTCGTTTATGTGTGTGATATATATATATATATATAAAGGGTTACCACAAATTAATAAAGTTTTTTATTATAATGTATTTTCTCTTATTTAAGTCCCATATTTGTTGTATAGAAGGGGCCTATTCAAGAAAAGAAGATTAGAAAGCTGATCATAGCACTTAACGACTATGGAAAGGCAGAACCAAATCCTAAGCATGACAAGAAGCCTGGTGGTAGCAAACGCTGATCTCACACAAGCGCGCACACACACATATATATATATATATAGATATATATGTATTCATGCCTAGCTATACTACTTGTCACACCCTTCAATGTCTTGAGAATATATATATATATATATATATTTTGTAGCAATAAAATTAGCGTTATTCTTCTAGGAAAAGAAATAACACAAAGAATTACAGTAGTTTATTTGATATTAATGGAGTAAATAAAGCATGAAAAACATGTACTACTTCTCGGCATTGGAGGAAAATGTTATACTAAATATTTATAGTGAGATGTTACCTTTGATTATATATGTGATCTCTATTTGTACTATATGTATATATAAGGTCAAAGTTAGATTATTTTGATGCGAAATGATTGTTTCCAAAATGGAGGTTGATCCAAGTGTGAGAAATGGTAAGCCAAAACAAGTATCAAAAAAAGCAAAAATTAATATACGTGTTGAATTTGAGTGGTAGGGGATAAAAGCAGTCATTATAATTAACGAAGAACATGATTAGGAAGGCTAAAGTGAATAAATAGATGGTTATGAATTAATAGAATGGAAAAGACCTCGTGTCTGCTCTGAAGATGCGATGTAGGAATTTTTTCCCTTTTTTTTTTTTTTCTCTTTTTCTTCGTTTTTCTTCTTACACAATTCTATTTGAATACAGCATCATGTCTGCCACTAACCATATATCTTTGAACCAAAAAAGCTTTTTCAAATGTACCATGAATTAAGATGAGACTTAGCTACAAGGGGAGAGATTTATCCATTGTTATGAGAGCGATAAGATAATGAGAAGAATAAAAATAAATAGACTCATGTAAAATGAATGATAGTTCACTTATAAAAATAAATAAACTCGTATAAAATAAATGATAATTAATCACTTTTAAAAATAAATAGACTCATATAAAATGAATTATAGTACTTTACTTTTAATGAGATAGCTACATCCATGTAATCTTTGAAATAAGTAAAAGTTATACAATCAACTCTCAAAATGCCTCTCTCTCTAAAATCCCTTGTGTAGCGTAAGATTATCAGGCTTCACATATAAACATATAGATCAGCCATATGTGATCGTGATTCAGTAATCAACTGACTAATCAACGGTGTACCTAATCATTAATATTTTGACATTTTTCTCAATAATTCCCTCCAAAATACTAACTTAATTTGATTATGAAACCAGCTTCAACATAAATATATATATATATATATATATAATGTAAATATATACTTAAGTTAGGTAGCCCAGGATGTACGATGAAATACTTGATTATGTGAGAATGATAATTAAGAATGCATATAATATACTAATTTATGTAAGCTTAACATGAATTTCCAGGATATATATATATATATATATATATATACACAAATGAAATTATATATTTCTACAGGCTTAAATTGGTTAGAATGAAAATCAAATCTCAGGTATGACTTCTTAGGTGAAGAATTGATGATCTATATTAAGTCATAAGAAACTAATTAGCTATTTGATTAGCATCTGTGGCTTGTAATTAAACTAATTAGCTATATTAGTTCGCTGATTCGAGTTTTTAATTCGAATTGAAATGTGATATTATGTGAGAGCTTTTTACTGTAATAAAAAAGTTATATGTGACTGTTTCTAAAAACTTTTTACTGTAGTAAAACTCAAATTCTAAACTCAAATTAGTAAAATGAAC
>NW_010365952.1:134761-144920 GCF_000414095.1 Morus notabilis
GATGACCATCAATTTGATGAAGGGAAGAAAACTCATGAACCTGCAGGTTGATGCAACGCTAGATTATCATGACCCGGTAGCCAATCCGATACATGATCCGAAAAAAGGAAACTGATCACGGATCAGTGTGGTGGAAATTAAAGCTTGAAATTAAGTACGATCAAGCAAAAGCTAGCTAGATTAATAATATTCCGTGATGAAGAACTAAGAAACCCGCTCTTGAAGGCCATCACTATTGTAAATGAACTTTGGTGCAATTACTATATGAGTGTTTATCAAGTGAGAGATGGTGTGCATTTTCCCTGCATGAGTGAGTTTGATATGATCATTAATGGTGTGGAATCTCTGGATTAATCATGTTTATATATTGTGAAACCAATTTGCACTCGTACATAAGAGCATGCATATTGTATTATAAATGAATAATATTGGAGACGTGGAATTCCCGTTTTGGTTGGAAGATTCGTTTTCTGATTCGAATCATAATTCATGGTTCGTTACAGTATTTTCTCTCACAAAAAACACACGTAAATAAAAAATAATTCTAATCTCATGGGAATTTGCTTGTTTCTCACACAAACACATACCCTTTTTGCTTTTTAGACAAAGAAGGATATAAGGTACTTAAATTGCTTATGTGGAGAAGAAATTTCAGCTGAGATATCCAGATAGTCTCCTAAATGCTCATATATATATATATATATGTACGTGTATATATATTATCCTTAGTTCATGTTTAATTTATCCATTTTAAGAAGGAATTTAAACTGTGACAATAGGAATTATAAAAGCTCCCCATCAGCAGCTTAAACACCATTAATCTTCTATTCTACTGATCAGATTTCATCATCTTATTTACCTTAAACTGGAAAAAGAAAATTCCATAAAAAAGAAGCTTGCAATTAAGAAAAAAATCTCTTCAACTTTACCAATAAATTCGTAGAAAATTTATTTCAGCTGATTATAGAGTGGTTCACACATGACACATGGTGAGTTTTTCTTTTCCCTGCTCTTTTGTAGCCATTTCAGTTAGTTTTTCTTTTCGATGTTTTCTGCGCGCAGGTTCAAAATATTACTGATTGCATAATAATTGTATACACATCTAACTAGTAATAAGTAATTAACATCTTTCGGTGTGGTTGCAAGCATAAAAGTTGGCGCCGGACGGCGGCGGCAGAATTTGGCGGCGAGGGCAGGGAGTTTATTTTTTTTTTATACTTTTTGTTTATGGAAAAACAATTAAAATGATTAAAACTTATGATAAATGTTGATTATTTGGTGAGGATTTAGAAGGAAATAAAGGGAGGTTTTGGACGTTCGGGGTCGGAAAATTGGGGAGAGGCCGAGAGAAAGAGAGAGAGATCAGAAAAAAATAGAGGAGGAGGTTCTAGTCGCGGGTTATATAGACAGTTTTTTGCGACGACAAACGAGAATTATTTGCGACGACATTGTCGTCGTAAATATAACTTATACACTATTAGCGACGACACGTGTCGTCGCAAATATAACTTAATTATTTAATATTTATAATGAATGTTCTGGAATTATTATTTGCGATGACAATGTACATTATCGTCGCAATTAGTTTTTGGAAACCACTCAATTTTCCCGTTGTTTATTTTCGCGAGTAAATACAAAATAATCATTTGCGACGACAAATATTAATGTCATCGCAAATAAATTTTAGGAATTGCCAAATATACCACCTTTTTACTCGGGAGACAATAAATAAATGAATTATTATTTGTGACGACACATGTCGTTATAAAAAATTCTTTATTTGCGACGATAGATCGTCGCAAATAATGTTATTTTGGCGGCAAACATTGGCGTCAGACAACATTTGCCGCTAACTACATATTTGCGACGACTAGTGAAGTATTAGCAACGACACCGTTCTCCTATTAAATGAAAAGTATTTACAATGTTATGTCATCACAAATAGTTAATTATTTGCGACAAAAAATATCGTCGCAAATAATTTCGTCACAAATTGGACAAATGGTAGTAGTGAATATCTCATAGTTACTTTGCCATAAGGTGTAAAACTCAATCTCTCAGTCCTTAAGTTGAAAAAAAAAAGAAGAGAAATTAACATCAAGAGCTGGGGAGATAAATATGATCTGTTGACACCGTTAGTCCTCATTTTAAGAGTTTGGGAATGAATAATGCCAACAAATTAAGAGTTTAGGCACCTGATGATTCAAATTCTTAAAACAAGGACTTAAGTGTCAAATATTACAAAGTTAGGGCCCATGATGCAAAAAATCCCTTAAGAACGGTGTAGACTTCAAATCTCTCCATCCTTAATTAAAAACTTGAAGGCTTTTTTTTTTCTTTAGTAGTGATCAGGTGCAGATAATACGATAAATTTAAATTACAATCTTGGCTTTTCAAATGTTGGACTGTAATTAGCAGAGAAATGCGCGCATAATGAAAAAATAACATGTTGCGGTTTTCCTTGACAAGGACTTGGGAAGTGTGCCATTTCCATACTGCCATGTTTTTTTTTTTTTCTTCTTTCGGGTTTTCTGTGCTCTCATATTCTTTAGAGTTTAGGAAGCCATAACTAAAAAGGATTAGAAGGATTAGAAGGAGAGTTGAGAAATGTGATAAGATTCAGTAGGTGCTCACATATTATTTAATTCAACGAAAGCAGAATTTCAGTGGTTGAGAAACCATTGATCATCTAGAATTCTTTTGCTAAATAGGTACAAAACAAAGTGTTTGATCAACGATTTTTTCATAATCTTGACGATTTAGAAAATTTTTGAAATACCACTCACTTGAAAAATAGAGAAATTATATTTTTCATTCATACTTTGTGATTAGTCTGTACATGGTTATGTAGGTAGAAAATACAATCAGCTATCCTAGAATCACGTCCTAGAATCAAGCATAACTATTTTGTTCACACTCATCATACAACTGTGGTGTCCCTAAATTAGGAAAGAATTACAAAGGAGATTACAAGGATCGAGAACAAATCTCAACACTCCCCCTCAAGTTGGAGCATAGATGTCACACATGCCCAACTTGCTCAAAAACTTTGAGAACATTCGGCTTGAAACTGCTTTGGTGAGGAAATCAGCCAACTAATCTTCTGATCGAATCTTCGGTAACTCCATGATTTTGTCATCCAACTTCTCCTTGATAAAGAATCTGTCTACCTCGACATGTTTTGTACGATCATGTTGAATTGGATTATGAGAAATGTCACATGCCGCTTTATTATCACAAAACAGTTGAATCGGTTGCCTAGATAGATAGCCTAAATCCTGCAAGAGTAGTCTTAGCCATAATGCCTCACAAAGTCCTCGTGCCATACCTCTGAACTCAGCTTCTACACTTGAGCGAGCAATAACATTTTGTTTCTTACTTGTCCACGTCACAAGTTACCACCTACAAAGGTAAAGTAACCGGAAGTAGATCGCCTATCATCCACGGCACCAGCCCAGTCAACATCAGTATACGCTTCTATGCTTTGATGATTTGAGTTCTTTGTGAACAAAATTCCCTTTCCAGGAGCAGATTTCAGATACCTCAAAGTCTGCATAACTGCATTCATATGTTGCTCTATGGGATTATGCATAAACTGACTGACAATACTTAATGCATAAGCTAGATCTGGTCTTGTATGGGCTAAGTACATCAATCTCCTAACAAGTCTTTGGTATCTTCCTTTATCAGCCAGTACTTGGTTGGGTTCCACACATAACTTTAGGCCTTCTTCCACTGGTGTATCAATTGGTTGGCATCCTGACATTCCGGTTTCCTGTAAAAGATCTAAGGCATATTTCCTTTGGGATAAAAATATTCCTTTATTGGATCGAGATACTCCAATCCTAAGAAAATATTTCAGAGGACCTAGATCTTTCATTTCAAACTCTCTAGACAAGTACTCCTGTAGGGCCTTTCTTTCTTCAGAATCATTTCCTGTAACCACCATGTCATCTACATATACAATGAGTGCAGTGATCTTACTCTGCTGTTTCTTTAGGAATAAAGTATTATCTGAATTGCTTTGATGGTAGCCAAATGCTTTCATAGACTTCGTGAACCTTCCAAACCATGCCCTCGGGGATTGTTTTAACCCATACAACGATTTCTTTAGTCTGCACACCTTTCGACTATGCTTCTCGTGTCTCATGCATCCAGGTGGGAGATCCATGTAGACTTATCCAGATAATTCACCATGCAGAAAAGCATTCTTCACATTAAACTATTGTAATGGCAATCCAAGTTTGCAGCTAGAGATAACATAACACGAACAATGTTGATTTTGGCTACAAGTGCGAATGTCTCAATCCCATAGGTTTGAGTGTATCCCTTCGCTACTAGCCTCGCTTTAAAGCGTTCAATTGTGCCGTCAGCTTTGTACTTCACAGTGTAAATCCACCGACATCCAACTGTTTTCTTTCCTAGTGGAGGATCAACAAGCTCCTAAGTTTCATTCTTTTGTAGGGATTTCATCTCTTCATTCATAGCTGCTTTCCACCTGGGGTCGGCTAAAGCTTCCTGCACACTGTTAGGAATATATACACTAGACAATTGATTAACAAATGACATATTTGATTCTGACAAATGGTGGTTAGATATGTAATAACTCGTGGGATATTTGACTTTACTGGATAGCTCGGGTTCATATGTGGGTCTAGGGAGACCTCTGGTGTGACGCTGTGGTAACTGTCGTTTGTATGGCTCAAGAACACCTTCAGGAAGTGATTGGTATGATACGTCGGACAAAGGTAGCTCCACATCTTCAGTTTGTCAAACGAGAATCTTAGATTCAGGCCAACTTGCTTCTTGTGTTACTGGGTGTTCATCACCACTTTGATCCAACGTTATACACTTAAATCCAATTCACCCATCTCATGGTTCACTGGTCCAGCTTGTGAGTTGTCACCACTATAATCCATTGTTATACCACTTATATCCAAGTTGCTCACATCCTGGTTACCAGACTTTGACGCTTCAGATTTATCAGAAGTGGGATAATCATACTCTAGAAAGTCGTAATCTAGAGTCTGAATTTCCTTCTGGTACTCCCCCTGAAGTTCAGGCTTAGAAAAATACATTGTGTCTTCATGAAAAACAACATCCATTGTAATAAACATTTGACGTATGGGAGGATGATAACACCGATATCCCTTTTGATGAGTAGCATACCCAACAAAAACACATTGCAGTGCTTGAGGAGTTAACTTGTTGCGTTGATGATTATGGAGGTGTACAAATACTACACAGCCAAAAACATGAGGAGGTAAATTTGGTACGGCTGGGGCAACAACTGCTTCTGTGAGAGTTTGTAACGGTGTCCGGAAATCAATAATGCTAAAGGGTACCCGATTGATTAAATAGGCTGCTGAAGTAAGCGCTTCTCCCCAGTAAGATAATGGCATATGGGCGTCTATCAATGAAGCTCGAACAACTTCTAATAAGTGTCGATTTTTCCTCTCAGCAATCTCATTCTGTTAAGGTGTGTTAGAACATGTTGTTTGATGGACTATCCCCTGTGCTTCCAAATATTGTTGAAATTCAGTACTCTCATATTCTCCACCGTTGTCGCTGTGAAGAACTTGAACCTTTGTGTTGTATTGAGTTTCAACCATTTTATGAAACTTTTGAAATAATAAGTTCACTTTCCCTTTGGATTTCATCAAGCATAACCATGTCATCCTGGTACAATCATCAATGAACGTTACAAACCAACGTGATCCTCCCAAAGTAGTGACTTTAGACGGACCCCAAACATCAAAATGTATAATCATGAAAGGAAGTGGACTTTTATTTAAACGTAAGGGAAATGAAGCACGATGGCTTTTTGCCAGTTCATAAACATCACACCGAAAACTAGAAACATCAAATTTTGCAAATAAACTAGGAAACAACTTTTTTAAATATCTAAAGGAAGCATGTCCCATACGCCGATGCCATAACCAAATTTCCTTTTTTATTTTTGTTTTTTCTCCCCCTCAGAGCTATCCACCGTCAGAGCTTGTTGTAATTTGTCAGAACTTTTGGACGCCAAGTCCAAGTAATAGAGCTTTCCCCGCCTAGTACCATAACCAATCGTCTTCCTGGTTTGAATGTCCTTAAACACACAAAATTCAGGCCAAAAGATTTTGGGTTTGAGAAAGAAATCTGATTTCTGGGTTTTTTTATTTTGGTTTTGAGAAGGAATTTGATTTCTGGTTTTTTTTTTTTAAACTCAGAAAAGGAAACAAAACAAAATATAAAGTAGACTTTTTATTTTGATAAATTTACTTATGAACTGTTAAACTATCACAAAAACATGGTAAAGTTTCAATCATGGACACTTTGGTGGCCACATGTTTGGATAGTGCATGAAATTACACACATTTCCTTCGTTTCGTTGGCTCGAAATATAATTCAAGTGTTTATTACAGTGTTTTCTCTCGTAAAGAGTCAAATTCGAGTTAAAAATTCGAACTAACGAAATGAACGAAGTGGTGTTTCGAGGGGTTTTCTCAGTTATTTGATCCATCGTCGCCATAATCATATTGCCACAATAAACATCATTTTACTCATGCGGTTGCAGCTTAGTTCACCTTGATCCATTGCAAATGCGTAGTGGTTTTGTGATTGTATGGTATAACTTCAATTATTCTACTTTGTATAATTTGTGTCATATATAAAATTTTTACGATTTCAAAGATTTTCTGATTTTGCATTTTAGCCCTTAATTTCTAGAAAAATTCATGTTTTTCCCCAAAAATGAAAAAACTTTGCAAAAGGGCCTAAATTGTATTTCAGTCCATTGTTTACCACAGAAAATGAGCGAGTTAGGCATATAGTATAATCTTACTAGCCGTATTGAAATATAACAAAAAGAACTGTTATTTATCGCTAGAAACTATTATTTCAACTTATGGATTAATTTTGTAACAATCTAATCTATAAATGCATGTGTTAAAAAATTGCACTGCTCAAACAAAATTACTCTTATTTATAGATTAGAACTCAACAACTAAAACAACAATAACAATACTCGTAGTAAAAATGACAACTTCTAATATAAAAAATTCCCAAAAAAGAAGGAAAAAGAAAATCTAAAGTAGGGGTTTTTTACTCCGCCAAGGGCAAGTTTTATAGCCATTACATCTATGAATGAGAGATTTTTGTGTTGTATGGTGCTTTATCTTACATTCTCATATATTTAACTATTTAAAATTTAATCAAACAATTAAAAAGACTTGCTCTTTCAGTGGGGTATAACAAAGAGATTTTTATGGTAAGACTTGAAAAATTACACTTGCCCCGCTCATAGAATGGATCGCTCAAGAAGAGCACTTTTCGGGCCAATCTCGATATGTGTCTGTCATCTTCCGCAGGATCTGACCTATGTTTTTTTTTCTTTGCTGCCTCCACTGCTCCATTGGTCTGAGGCCTGTACGGCGAGGATTTGTGCTGTTGTATCTGATACCGAATGCACAGCTGAATAGTGCTTTGTTTTTCATCAATCAGATTAATATCAATAAATTATTTGTTCCACATGCTTTTATTTTAATATGATATTTATCGAATTTAATGGTAAAAAAATACTGCTATGAGGCCATGATGACCCGTTTAGAATATGACATTCCTATTCTTTGTTTACCACAAAATCAATTATAAAAGGATCACTTCTAAATACTATGTTTATAATATGCCTTTAATTTAACAAGATTGTCAATGTGTTCATTTTGTGATTATTGAGATAATACTATTCTGGATATATCTTTTTTATGCAGGTGGTTGTCAATTTGTGTAATTAGTTTTAAGGGTGGTAAACAAAGAAGATGAACGTCACTATGGGTTGTTTTACAGATTTATATACAAATACCACAATTGGTAGACATTCTTTTTTCATCCCTTGTATAATTGATATATATATATGTAACTATCTCAAATAAGAGAATGAGAGAAATCTAGAAATGCCATTCAAAAAATGTCATCTTTATACTTATGCCATCAAATGGTATAAACTTAAGATTACTCAATTCACTTGAAAATAACTAATTTATTCATATTTAGTGGCATAAATATAAAGCTTTTGAATTTCAATGGCATGCCATGCAATTTCTTTTAAGGGAAAAATAAAGAGTAAATTGCACGATTGCATCTTAATCTATTTAGTTTATGCATAATGGATCTTGAACTTTTAAATTTAAAAAATTACACCCTAAACTTCAAAATTAATTGTAATTTAAGTCTAATAGCTAATGTTGTTATTAAATTGACAATTCGAGACATGAAATTTACATACAAGATGGTGTGAAAAGTAACGACCTTTACTTTTTATGTGTGAATTACGTGTTTTAAACTGTCAGTTTAATAATATCCGTTATCTATTGAACCTCAGTTGTAATTATTTTAAAATTTAAGGTGCAGTTTACTAAAATTAAAAGTTGAAGATACATTATGTGAAAAACGAATAATTTAAGGTGTAATGGTGTAATTTAGTCAAAAAGAAAAGAAGAAAGATCAATAGGAAACACAAATTTCAACGGTTAACTTTCCGTTTGGGGCAAATAAAAACACCGTCTGTATAAGCGGCGCCATCCTTATACATTCCCGTTAGTTCACCGCGGTGTGTCGCTTCTTAAGTCTTAACGGTAAAAATAATCCCCATACTTCTATAACCAATAACACATCACCACGTGTCCAAAATAGTTGGTTATCGTCATTTAGCGAAAAGACAATACTGCCCTACGCAACAACCTCCATCACAGTTTGCCAGCACAGACGGACAAGGCAGGGAAAGTGAAGAGAAGACATCTGATCTGCAATCGGCCGGCCCAGTTCGTTCTCTTTCTCTCTCCTCACTTTCTCGTGTTTGTTGAGAGTGGTGGCAAGTTCATATCCATAATTAACTCTGTAACCTCTTCTCTTTACTCTTTCTCTTTCTTATTTATCAAATTTCTCTCTCACTTTCAGTTCCACTTCACCCTCCATTTCCTCTCTTCTTCTTCTTTTTCGCCGTCGTCGTTGTTGGGCCGAGAAGATGCCGGGCCTAGTCTCCGTCAAGACCCCGCCGGATGCGCCGCCGCTTCGGATCTCGGTCTCCGAGGCCCAAACCCCGACCTCGACCACCCAGGCCCAGAGGTCCGAGCCCGGGATCCCCAAAACCCCGTCTCCGCACCCCAAGAGGCTTCCCTCTCCTTCCCCTTCCAATTCCCGATCCAAGCCCTCGCCGGATCGGAGGTCCAAGAAGCCCCAATCTGACAGCCCCAACCAGATCTTGTCGGAGATGTCGCTCGACAACCCCGATCTCGGACCCTTCCTCCTCAAGCTCGCCAGAGACACGATCGCCTCCGGCGACGGTCCGGTCAAGGCCCTGGACTACGCGCTCAGGGCGTCCAAGTCGTTCGAGCGGTGCGCCGTTGACGGCGAGCCGAGTCTGGACCTGGCCATGAGCCTCCACGTGCTCGCCGCGATCTACTGCAGCTTGGGGAGGTTCGAGGAGGCCGTGCCGGTCCTGGAGAGGGCGATCCAGGTGCCGGAGGTTTCGAGGGGTACTGATCACGCACTCGCCGCGTTCTCCGGGCATATGCAGTTGGGAGATACGTTCTCGATGCTGGGACAAGTCGACCGGTCGATTGCGTGTTACGAGGAAGGGTTGAAGATCCAGATCGAGGCATTGGGAGAGACTGATCCTAGAGTCGGAGAAACTTGCAGGTCTGGTTTGGCTCATAGCTTTGGTATTTGATTTGTTTGTTGTGTAAATATTGGATGCTTACTTAGATTACCATAAATTTTGGTACTTTAGTACAAAATTTAAGGAAGATTGCTATTTTCGCGACAATTGGCTAAATGACCGGAGAGAGAGGGAGGGAAAATATAAAGAAAAATAAGGTGGAATATTTTCCCATTTCTTTTGGGATAGATAAGGATTCAAATAAAATTGATTGTTAGGCTGAATCATAAGCATACCGAGGTTGGTGAATTGAGTTACATTATGTGTATTGATGTCCTATTTGTTGATTTATGTTCCAAATTACTGAATTTAGCATACTTACTATACACTTGGCGGGTGATGTGGTAATGGAATAGAGAGTTTTCAGTTCAAGAGAGAGAGAAGAATTAGGAATTTCTTATAGTGAGTGTAAAAGATCTTGACTCATTAAAAAAAAAAAAAAAAAAAAAAAAAAAAAAA
>NW_010365952.1:144995-205366 GCF_000414095.1 Morus notabilis
GAAAGAGTTTAAGTGGGATTGGCTACTTTGTGATCGAGTGAAAAGTTTGAGGTGAATTAGGATATGTCAATATTTACTTATTTAGAGCAGTCTAAGGTGCAACTAGTTGTTTGCTATTTTTGAAGTAAGCTTTTGCAGAAAAGTGCAAAAAGTACACATTTATTTTGAAAACATAACTATATAAAAAGGATTTTGATGCATCCTATGACTGTCATTAATATCTCGGTGTACCCTCATTTATTATGGAATCATTATTCAAATAAGACTTCAAAGAGTTTTATTTAGTTAAACTTTGCTGAATGTGGATGACTTGATGCTCGGCCCTGTTCGTTTCGCTCATTCAAGTTGAGAACTTGAGTTAAAAAATGATTTCATGTAAGAGAAAACATTGTAGCAAAAAAGGTTGAAATTGAATTTTTGTGAGAGAAAATACTGTAGCAAAAACTTGAGTTGTGATTTGAACTAGTGAAACGAACGGAGATCTGTAGAATTCATTTTGGCTAGATGCATCAAACTCAAAACATGTTGCAGATTGGAAACTGTTATTTTATATTATTGATTTTTTGAAAAGGAAACTTTCTTGTGTAGTTATGTTTAAGAGATAAGACATACTAAAGTTGGTTATCTGTGATTAAAGTTTGGGTGCAAAATTTTAGTCCGGCCTTTCTATCATAACTCTCAGATGGTTGTTGTTCAAATTTCTGCGTGATGTAGAACGTCCATTTGTCACAAACTTAAAGCTAGTTCTTTAGTGTCTTGAATGAGCTCATCTTAATTTATTGCCTAATAGTTCGTAAAAAGAAGTTGAGGTGAAATGGTCTAGAAATGCAGGTATTTGGCTGAGGCCCATGTTCAAGCAATGCAGTTTGATAGAGCAGAAGAATTGTGTAAGAAAACTCTCGAAATCCATCGTGTTCATAGTGAACCGGCATCTCTTGAGGAGGCAGCGGACCGAAGGCTGATGGCCCTTGTATGTGAGGCAAAGGGTGATTATGAAGCAGCCCTTGAGCATCTTGTCCTTGCCAGCATGGCAATGATTGCAAATGGGCAAGACAATGAGGTTGCTGCTATTGATGTGAGCATAGGCAACATTTACATGTCTCTTTGTCGCTTTGATGAGGCAATTTTCTCCTACCAGAAGGCACTCACTGTTTTTAAGTCATCAAAGGGCGACAACCATCCTTTGGTTGCTTCTGTCTTTGTACGTCTTGCTGACCTGTACCACCGGACTGGAAAGCTTAGGGAGTCCAAGTCATATTGTGAGAATGCACTGAGGATATATGCAAAACCTGTGCCTGGAACTACAGCAGAAGAAATTGCTTGTGGGTTGACTGAAATTTCTGCTATTTATGAGTCTGTTAATGAACCTGAGGAGGCACTGAAGCTATTGCAAAAGGCAATGAAGTTGTTGGAGGATAAACCAGGACAGCAAAGCACAATTGCAGGAATAGAGGCACGGATGGGAGTGATGTTCTATATGCTTGGACGATATGAAGAAGCAAGGAACTCTTTTGAGAATGCTGTAGCAAAACTTAGAGCTAGTGGAGAGAGAAAGTCAGCTTTCTTTGGGGTTGTGTTGAACCAGATGGGGTTGGCTTGTGTGCAGCTGTTCAAGATAGACGAAGCTGCTGAGTTGTTTGAAGAGGCAAGGGGAATATTGGAACAAGAGTGTGGTTCTTGTCATCAAGATACCATTGGGGTGTATAGCAATCTCGCAGCAACCTACGATGCTATGGGGAGGTAATATATCATATCAACCTATGGTCAGCATACTTGTAACTAACGTTGATTAAATCAACTTATCAAGGAAAAATAATTAATAAAATCACGATAAGGATAAATATTCTCTGCCTGCCCTTTGACCTAAGCCAATGAAACTGGATTCTAAAATGGTAAAAGATATGATTATTGGTAATTGGTCAATACTGTGAAATCATCTAACTTTCATAAAGGACTTAATATTGCAATCTTTCTTTGTTGTGATAGTTGAAAATTTGAATCCATGTATATACAAATGTGTAGTTCTTATGATCTCTGTATGTTTTGACCTATCTCCGTTCTTTCCGGTTTCCAGATGTCATAAGATATGCAAACATAAAAGTTTGGTTTATCAAGATCTTTGTTATGGATTGTGTTTCTCTTGTTTTTTACAACATGTTCTCTTGTTTCTCTTGTTTTCTCCAAGGATGACTTCTGCTTTTATTTACTTCCAGTTCAATTTGTAGCTGCACTGTTTACTCTCTCTCTCTCACTCTAATTGGATTGCTGCAGAGTCGATGATGCAATTGAGATCCTGGAGTATGTACTTAAATTGCGAGAAGAAAAGCTTGGAATTGCAAATCCCGATTTTGAGGATGAGAAGCGAAGGCTAGCTGAGCTTCTGAAAGAAGCAGGCAAGACTCGAGACAGAAAGGCTAAATCACTCGAAAACCTCATTGATCCAAACTCAAAGAAGACGAAGAAAGAGGTGACAAAGAGATGGCCTGGTTTGGGGTTTAGAATTTGAAGAAACATCCTCATTACTCTTCTGCGTTCATCTGATTTCTTACGAAGTGCACATTATGTAACATAGATCATATCGTGTATAGGGTTGAAGTCTCTTAATACGGCGAGGTTTTCGGTTTCTTGAGCTTTGAAAATTCTCATTTATTTTTCTCCCGTTAATTATTTTATTGAATGTCTGCTGTTGCGAGCTTGAAGTTGTTCACTGAAAAGGCAAAATGAATGTTCATCTTGAGTGAATAAGATTCTTTTATGTTTTCTTCCCACATCTCATTTCTGTTTGCAAGAGTTTTGGGTATTTTGCTCCGCTTTACTGTACAAGTTGTGCAATTTTCATGGTGGATTGAATCGTCAATCTTGCTAATAATATGTATGATTCATACATTAGCTGTACAAAAATTACCCAGTTCATATTCTGCTGATAAACATGGTAGGATTTTGTTAATAATTGATTTTCCGTACAATACAGGACAACTATATTATTTATCATAAAATACCGGCTAAAAAAAATAGCAAATTGCATAATTTACCTTTGAGTATGCGTGAGTTTAAATTTTTATTTTTTATTCTTATCAATATTTTTTATTAATGTAATAATTTAACTAAAAAAATTATTAAATAAAAATAAAGAGTAAAAATTTTAACTCATGTATCTTTAAAAGATATTTATCAAAATTACCTCAGCATTACCACCTGCTTGTCTGGCAAAAGGATTATCTCTCTCACAAAAAGTTGAAGAACTGTCGATCATTCCATATTCATCATCTATACTTTTTTTTTTTTTTCCTGCGGGACTAAAGTTCTATGATTTTGATTATTTTATTAGTTGGGCCAATACACCACTATATACTAATTCGTAGCCGAACCTAATATTGAATAAATTCTTGATAATTTGAAGCCGTTAGCTTAAAGTTTGGAACAATTATTAGCTGACTATGAATCAAATATTGAAAGTAGACCATTATAAAATAGAGGAAAACAAACTGAAAGATTCAGAAAGCTAAATGGGTTCGACTGTAAACCAATTAAAATGAAATGTTACGAAAGTGTAAAAGACCATGAACATGCAAGATTCTCTCTCATCATTTACAAATTGTGTAAAAGACCATGAACATGCAAGATTCTCTCTCATCATTTACAAATTGTGCGATATGAATAAGCATGTAATCAACTCATTTAAGGGAGTTTTTTGGTAGGACAAGAAAAAAATAAACTGTCAATAATTTTTTATTTTCAGCTTTTAGATCTTTATAAAAACTGTCTGTTATATATATATATATATATATATATTTCAAAATAATGTCATTTTAATTAGATCTAATGATCGAAAACTAGCCCTAACAGTGGGGAGATTCTACCGAAGAAAGTCCCTTTCTATACACAGAAAGCTAATTAGTTCTTGTTAGATAGGTATTCCACTTCCAACATTTTTTTTAAAGGTCGGAAGTGATCAAACATTGATAAAGTAGTGATTAATTTTGAGAATGACAATATTCCTAATTGTTTAATTTGTAAAAAGAGAAACATGTCTACTGTAGGATATTGCTATGTAAACTTCAACCAAAAGTTTTGGATTTGGCCTGGCGATCAATCCAAACCATCAGATATCAAATGTGAAAAGTGAGACTCTAAATCAGAATTAGATTCAAGCCTAATTATGTTGTATACACCATACTTTGGACGGCATATGGAATATGTTCTTATGTACATGACTACGATTTGTAAGTTCCGACTCTTATTGATTCTCATTGTTTAAGTTGGTAATGGAAAAAAAAAAAAAAGCATACTAGATAGAAAAGTGGGAAAAAAAATAAAGTTAATCCCACAAATAGTTCTCAATTTGACTGTTAATCTCATTTTAATCATTGATTTTTAAAATGTTCTAAATTTAACTCCAATCTATTAGGTCGTTTTGGTTTAAACCTTTGAAACATGACGATATTCGTCTTTCATGTGCAAATCTCATGTCTTAAACCGTCAATTTGATAATACTCGCTAACTATTGGACTTCAATTGTAACTGATTTTAAAATTTAGGGTGCAGTTTATCAAAATCAAAAGCTTAAGGTGCATTCTTCAAAAACTGAATAGTTTAAGGTGTACCAGTGCAATTTACTCTATGCACAGTAATAATAATTATTGTTAGAATAATTTGACAGGGCTATGACATAAAAGAGAATAGTCAGATCTCGATACAATTTCTGTGGAATATTTTTTAAGTATTACATTTAAGATCATTAAGTTGTTGTTTAAAGAGACGAATTTTAAGATCTTTAATTTTGGTGTCTTGATCATCTATATCGCATATTAGGTTTATATTGGTAGTAAGTTGCATATACATAATCAAAAAAGTAATTTCCATATATGTTTAATTAGTTTTCTAATTCACGAGTAAGGAATAATATTCGATAGAATAAACTGAAAAAAAAAAAAAAAAAACTCCATAAGTACTATTTATTAATGATTTAATATGAGCCGATTTATTATTACTAGTCAAATTATTAGTGCTAAACTTATTTAGATTTTTAAGCATCTCTTCTCGCTTATTGGCCTAGCTATATTTATCAAGTAAGTCAAAACAGTATAAGTAATGGTTTTCTTTTAATTAGCTTTACAATTTCGCCAGTACATAATTCATATATATATATATGTGTGTGTGTGTGTGTGTGTGTGTGTGTGTGTCACTCTTAGCTTCGTCATTTCTTCATTTTCTTATCATCATCAGATAATATTTCAAAAATGGTTTCTACTGAAGCTGCTCGAACTGCAGTTGGTATAATAGGTAATACTTATATACATATAATTATTGGTCAAAAGTAATTCAGTTTTTATGATCTATTTTTTTGTATGTGCGCCTGCATGTGTATATTTTCAGCTAATTATTGTCGTTTCTTGCTCTTCTTAAAACCAAAAGTGTTACTACAACGTTTCGTTGTTTTGCTCATTTTCAGGAAACATCATCTGCCTCTTCTTCTATTTATCACCAGTGTAAGCTTATAATTCATTAATTGTTATACATAATCTCTGCTTTCCTTTAGCTTCTTAAACGGCAGATCAAAAAGAACATTATGGGTTGTTGTACTATTTAGGAGTCTTCCGCAATAAAGGCAGTTCATGTTTCTAAATGTTATTAGTAAATTAAATCACAGTCACAACAAAGTTAAATAGTGAATAAATCTAATCACGGTTTTAAAACAATAAAGAATTTCATGGCGGGGCATGAAAACCCTATTGGCAACGCTTTGTTTTAAACCCTCATATCGGTATTAAATTTCTTTTTTTTTTTTCATTTTAATATTGATACATTGACAAAATCAAACGCTCAGAAACATAAACTACTCTCATATCGGTATTAAATTTTATTTTTTAAAAAATTTTAGTATTGATACATGGATAAAATCAAACATTCATAACATAAACTACTGAAAGGGCATGCCTACATTTAAAAAAAGAAAAAAAGTTAAAGCATGCACATAGAAAGACAAGATGTATGTACGTATATTTTTTTTAATACATGTTGAGTATTTAAATAATAAATAATGATATGTTTTTAGGCCAACTTTTGTGCGCATATGGAAGAAAAGGTCAGTAGAGCAGTACATAGCATTCCCATACCTTGCAGCCCTAATAAACTGTTTGGCGTGGACCATCTACGGGCTGCCCATGGTGCAGCCTGGTAGCATCCCGGTCCTAACTATTAGCGCCGCCGGGGTCGCGGTCGAGTCTGTCTATGTTGTGCTCTTCTTCATCTTCTCCGATAAGCGAAAAAGGCTCAAAGTGCTTCTAATCTTGCTCGTTGGCCTCTCATTCAATGCTCTTCTTGGTTGTCTGGTTCTTACGTTAGTTCATACACACAAGAAGAGGTCCAAGATTGTCGGCATCATATGTGCCTCCTTTAGTGTTCTCATGAACTTTTCTCCATTGGCAGTCATGGTTAGCCGAATCACTCTAATTTGCATGCTTTTTTTTTAAAGGGAATTTGCATGCTTGTATATATTGTACAATTTGCTAACCATATATTATATGTATCAACAAAACTCTGTAACCTTTAGTACAAATAGGCGATATTCACGACGACGGTTAAAAACGTTATCATATGCATTATCTGATGCACACATGGCATGATGCACTGACAAATATATATATATATATATATATATATATATATATTGTATACTGCCTCCACATGAATAAACCAAGAAAAAAAAATTATTGCATGTATCGACAAAAATATTCACAGATTATTATGTACCAGTCACTTATGATGCCACAATATGTGAGCCACAGAATAAACGTAATTGAGGAAATTTTTTTTTTCCTTTCTGGTGCAGAAACTGGTGATCACGACAAAAAGCGTGGAGTTTATGCCATTCTACCTGTCCTTTGCTTCCTTTGTCAATAATGCTGCCTGGGTTATTTATGCTCTTCTCCGCTTTGATTCTTTTGTCCTTGTAATTCGTTAACTCGAGCTCTTTCTCTTATAGTATAATTATATAACATTACATAACATATTTCTACCAAAAGAAAAAAAAACATCACACAACAATAAATGATAAAGAGTACTAGGATTATAATAACTCTAATCTCAATTTATTAATACCAATTATGTGGGTTGTCATTTTTTTTATTTATAGGTGTTTTAAAAGTTGTCACGTTAATTAATTATAACAAGATTTTACATCTGTAAGTAAAAAGATGACAACTAGCTGACACGTGAGTTACATAAAAAGTTGAGATTAGAATTAGGCATCGTTCATTTCACCGATTCGAGTTTTTAGTTTTAAGTTTCTACAGTAAAAAGTTCTCAGAAAATGTCACATCTAACTTTTTCTGTTACAGTAAAAAGCTTTTAGAAAATGTCACATCTCAGTTCGAATTGAAAATTCGAATCCGTGAAGTGAACGAGGCCTTAATATGTCCGGGACTATTATGAATTTGTGTCTATGAATAGTACTATCTATTCATTGGTTAGATGAATCTCCTACTGTATCTACATATACGT
This sequence comes from Morus notabilis, assembly GCF_000414095.1. Classification (NCBI taxonomy): domain Eukaryota; kingdom Viridiplantae; phylum Streptophyta; class Magnoliopsida; order Rosales; family Moraceae; genus Morus; species Morus notabilis. Next base: position 152,499 of record NW_010365952.1, read on the forward strand.
GTGCATTCTACCCCTTTATGTACGTATATTTCCATTGAGATACTAAGGAACTGATGGCAGCTGTTTGGGCTGCGATTCCTATCAGATACCCAATGGCCTAGGCTTACTGTTTGGGCTGACCCAGCTGATTCTTCATGCTGTGTACTCTAAGTCCACAAAGGAACTGATGGCAGCGAGGAAGGGGCCGAAGGGCAAAGAAGTTGATTTGTCAGATGATGTTGTGGCTGAAGAACCGCCCAAGAAGATCATAGGCATCATCACTCCTGAGAATGGTCCTGATTCTGATAATCATTAAACGTGATGGTCATCACAAACATGACGAGCTCCTGATCTATTTTCCACCATCTGATTCTCATCCTCATTATTAGAGTAGCTAGAGAAGCTTTAATTTGTCTACGTGAGCTAATTATATATGACGTCCATGTTCACAATGGGACAATAATTAGTCGTAACAAAATTCTCTCCTGTATCTTTTAAAATGTGGAAATATATATTCCCTTAAGCACTTAGTATATCCATATATATATATGTCTATATAGATATCATGTATGTATTTAAAGTACGTTTACACTTTATTCCTCTTGTTTATAATAATCAGATAAAGATAAATATTCCTTTGACGTAAAGGGCAATTTATAATAAGGCTGTATAAAGGGAAAGGATTCACTATTCGTATTGTACTTCTAAACACTTTGGAATATTTTTGAGAGAGATCTGTGCGTTGAATTACCGGTAGAAAATCGGAGGAAACTTTTCTAGGGACCTAGAGAAGACTGTACACTATATGTGGGATTGTCTTACACTGCATGTCTATGGACGTAGCTATATAAATATATGTTTTTACGACTATACTTAAAACTTTTGTGTTCGTTTTAATTTGAATTGAGAATTTAATTTTTACGTTGCTTGTATATGTTAAGGAAAATATCCAGTCGACGCTCATGTGCTGTACACTAGCTAGCTATATTTGGTTGTCAATATCCCATTTTTTGTGTAATTGTTGTATCATATAAAATCAGTGATAGGACAATTAATTACTTCCTTTAATTTATGTATCAATTATGTAAAGCTAGTATACTTGTTTCTTTCTTTCAAAAAAACAAAACAAAAACAAAAACCACTTGTAGTGGGATTGAGAAATCTAGATTATCCTTCTTCTTTTTTATCTTTTGTTTTTCTGTTTTCCTACATTATTGTTGGACTTCAAAGCACCTATGGTCCGAAAGTCAATGATTTAAATTTGAGAAAAGTACATGGTTTGCTATGATTTTGTATGGGCCTATTATTTATATCATTCTAAGTAATTAAATGTCATCGTGACTTTTTATTTTTTATTATTAATTGAATGAAAATTGTTTATTTTTTAGTGTAGTGGCGTAATTTTATTTTATTTTATTTTTTTTATTTTTTTGCCTCTTGACTGGCATTACTACTATTTTTGGTTTTTTCTTATTTGAAATAAAATTCATGAGACGGGAAAGTATTTTTTCGAATATTAATATATTGACACTGAGTGAATAAGGTATGATCATGTTTATGGAAGATCATGGCTTAGAGCATGGAGATTATGTTCGTGATTATGGAGTATCGCGAGGCGAATTGGAAATCGGATCCAACACTACCGTAGATGCTTCCGCACACACACTCGGTGCGTTTTTCCTTCAACTACTTTGATTCTTATGTGTATAAAAAATTTATAGTATCGTAATTACTTATCAACACTTTGAGGAGCCTTCTCATTATTCCCCGAGAATATGATAATGAAGAAAATTAAGCAAAAAAAATCACTTTACATTGATTATATATCCATCTACTGTCACATATATATATATACACACACAGATATTATTATTAATAGCGGCATTACTTTGTTTTTAACCCGTTTGACATTTGGTAAGTTTGTGTAAGCAAATATATGTACGTTCCCTTTTACGCAGATTAATTACGTTGTTTTCTAAGTTTGTAACAAATTTTTTATTCGATTAAATACTACTCCTCAGCACTATGAGAAGCCCTCTAGAATGACCACTACTCTCTGTCTCTGATATTGATTCTGTTAATCACATTCACGGTATCCAAGCAATATTAATTACATCTTATTGACTTCTTTGTGATTCCCCTCTTGAGAGTGTCTAAAGCTAGCGGGAATTCGTGCTCTTTTTTCCCTTTTTTTAATTATTTGGCTTCGATACTTATTCTAAAATCATAATATACACACACATATATATATATAGACCTAGTTGCAACTTTCTTTAGCATTTTCGCATTTTTAAACGAATTAACCCCGCATATGTTCTCACTCACTGATGGGCCAAAAAGTCATGTCAAATTATGTAAACACCACTTTCTTATAATAAGCTCTCAACTTGCACAAAGACAAACAACGTACCTTCTGTTGACGGTAATAAATTTTAAAACCGTTTGCGCGAATTCAATAATAAACACAGTTAAAAGCAATCAAATTATAAGAACATGCGAGAATTATAGTGATTCACCATTTATTCAATAGTTACATCTACTGTGGGGAAGAGAGAATCCACTAATTTTTAGAAGAATTACACTCTAATTGCTCTCAATGAGACCGTGGGATTTCTTAACTTACAATACCTTATTTAAATTTGTTGACTATTGCCCCAGTTGTTTCCTCCATTTAATTCAGGAATATTTCCCTCATTTATTAGGATAACGTCCCGAAAGATGGAGGTTACAATCAATCAGGATGATTTGGTTGCTTAAATTCCGTATAATTGAATTACACAGCAAATCTCAGAGCAAATATCGCATCTCTCGCGACTTGCATAGACTTGACCTCATAAGTGCTCCTAGAATCATCTTCGCCTTGATGCGGTCGACCTACTGTTGTTCTCAACTCCTTGAAGCAGTCAACCGTCTACATACGCCACTCCTTTAACTAGCGGTCTACTCTTAAGAGAACCGTCATCCGACGTGACAGCTATGGTAGAGCCATCCCTTGTTTATGACACACGGGCCCATTTGATGCCCAATTTAAGGTTTTGGATTGTACCCTACAATACCTTCAATATTGTATATTTCAGCTAGTAAATATTAATCTCGACTACTTATTAGCTAGTTCCCAAAAGAATTAAAAGAAAACAAATATTGACGTTCAACTTGTCCCTTTAAATATTGCTTTAATTAGCTCTTTCTTTGTCTTCATCATCACTTAGCACGTTCCAAACGATGGTTTCTGCTGAGGCTGCTCGAACTGTCGTTGGTATCATAGGTTGGTATAATCAAATTAGTCTTACTTCGTTTGTGTTTATAAGGAAAAATTATAATAATTAATAATAGTGTGTGTGTGCTTGCTTTAATTTAGCTTCACATATTTTTCCTTCTAATGTTGTTAGGAAGACGCATATTTATTTTTCCTGTGATTTTATCTTTTTAAAAAACTCAAAAACTGATGTCTGATCGGAACTAATGAATGTTTTGAATATTTACCGGAAACATCATTGCACTCTTCTTCCTCTTGTCCCCAGCGTAAGCTTTAATATTTAACTGTAAGTTTTCTGCTTTTGATCTTTCTTTTAGTTTATAAATACATATATAAGGTCCTAATGAATGATAATTACAATAAGGTTGCTTACATGTTATAAAGCGCAACAGATTTAATTGCCAACTTATTTTTCTTATTTATTTTCCATAATATTAATTAGAAAGAAATCGCAAACAATTTTTAGACCGACTTTTGCACGAATATGGAAGAAGGGGTCGGTGGAGCAATACTCGCCCGCTCCACACCTCGCAGCCCTAATAAGTTCCATGCTCTGGACATTCTATGCGCTGCCGATGGTGCAGCCAGGTAGCCTTCCGGTCCCGAGCATCAATGCAGCGGGGATTGTTATCGAGACTGTCTACATCATTCTGTTCTTGTTATTTTCCGACAAGAAAATGAGGTCTCAAAGTGCTTACAGTGGTGCTCTTTGGCTCTAACTTTGGTCCCTACACACTCAAAGAGGTCAACGATTGTTGGCATCATATCTGTCTTCTTTACCACCATAATGTATTCTTCACCATTGGCTATCATGGTTAGTCCCTCTAAAACCTACGCTTATCATCTTTCTTTCATATTTTATTTTTTGTGTTTCACATTTTGTAATTCTTTACAATTTTTTCTTTCTGTTTTGCTTTTTTACCTTCCTTAAAGCTCCTATACAATTTATTTGTTGGTAGCCTCTACAGTGAAATTTCTTTAAAAAAACACCGATACAACACCATGTTTTAATTGTTAGATTAAGTTTTCAATGGTCAGATTTGGATAGGTTCGTATTAAAAATTTACAACACTCCGCACATAACTACTCCCTTTGCAGATCTGACCATTGAAAAAGTAATCAAACAATCAAAATAGGGTGTTGCACTGGTGGAGTTTTTTAGGGAGTCTCCCCGTAAAGAAACCCTTATTTTTTATAATGTGCATTATTGAAATATTTTTTTCATGCTTTATTTCTGTTGACACAATTTCTTTTCAATATATCCTTTTTTTTTTTTTTCATTTTGCCAACGGGTCATGTACATTATAATTCTTTTTCGATGTGTTTTTTTGAAATAGTTTTTTTTTCCTCTCGTGCTCCTTTTGAATAATTTGTCACAAATGAGTTTTATATCAAAAGTGATCCTTATAAATATTTTTTTCTAATTGACTCACAAAAATAATTTCTTTTCTCACATATGTCTTTTTTAAATAGTTTTTTTTTTTGGTACAATACTTGTACCTATTGTTTTTTTTTATAAATACATTTTTTTTCTAATTTGCACTGTTGAGGTAATTTTTAAAATAAACTCAAAAGTACTTAATTGTGTATAAATATATTTTCCATTATATAGTAAATAAATAGTAAATAATAAACTATTTAGATAATCTCATGGTAATAAGTGCGGAGCACGTTCTCAAACTAATAATACATAAAAGAGCCAAAACGTGGTGGCCCCTCCACTTATCATTTTTTTCTTTTCTTTTTTTTACTTTTTTATCTTAATTTTTTGTAAGTTCTTTTACATTTTTTTTTTTTTAAATATGTTGTTCCTCATTTTATTCCTATGAGTAATTTTTTATTCCTTAAATAATTGTATAAATGAAATTCTTATTATTTAATGAATAATAAACATCAAGTGTCTCCAACACAACAATACGTTACAAAATTAGTGTTATAACAAATACATTATAAATGAAAGTTGTAGTCACAAGTTAGTAACAAATTATAATGATTTTTTTCCTTGAATGACATTCCATTATCATCATGGAGATGATTGAAATAAATGTGGATTTGCGCTTAGAGAAATCATGTGGACCTGTTCAGTTCGCTGATTCGAGTTTTTAATTTGAGTTGAGATATGATTTTATGTGAGAGCTTTTTACTATAGCAAAAAAGTTAGATGTGACTGTTTATAAGAGCTTTTTACTGTAGCAAAACTCAAATTTTAAACTCAAATCAGCGAAATGAACGAGGCCAGTGTCCAACACAAATTAATAAAGTGCGCGTCCTATCTGTAGGACCCATATTGTGAAATTTTATTAGTATGTGCTGATGACACATGCCTCCTATCATTGTTCTTCTACTTATCATCATTATGTACAGTTTTTTTTAGCTAAATTTTTTTGGCCAGCTTGAATATTGACGAACGGGAAAACTTTTATTGCAATTTTGCATGGCACAGAAACTGGTGATTACGACAAAAAGCGTGGAGTACATGCCGTTCTACCTCTCTTGCGACTTTTGTGAATGGTGTCGTTTGGACAGCTTACGCTCTAATCTGTTTTGACCCCATCATCATAGTAATATTTCTCAAAACTAGTCATCTTATCTCTTAGTTATCATCTTAATTTGCATTGGATACATTAAATCATAAAATCAATCGCAACCCTCAACACGGTAAGAATTAGGAAAAGCAGAAACATTCTTGTAATACCAAATCTCAATATTTGTAGATAATCACATCGACAAGCAAAAAGAGAAGAGAAAATTGTTTAACTTACTCTAAGAGTGCATAGGTCTAAATTTTTAACTCTTTATCTTGATTAATTTCCTTTTAATTAACATAGTTACTTGATAAAAAAAAATATTAATTAAGAGTAATAGATAAAATTTGGACTCGAGGAGTATTCTCCTTCGAGAAAATAAAAAGTGAGCCTATGTATGGTATGGATCAGGTACCGAATGGGCTTGGTGTATTGTTTGGACTGGCCCAACTTATTCTCTATACTGTATACTACAAGTCTACAAAACGACTCATAGCAGCAAGGGAAGAAAACGAAGTCAGTTTGTCAATGGTTGTCGTGGCTGGAGCAGAAGGAGAAGCTAAAGACAACCATTGATCTTCAAAATGGGACATAATTAATTTACGGAAATTGTAGAAAACAGGCAAATATGAAAAGCTTAAGAAAGTATATAGGCCAATTTTTAGTTATAGAAATTAATAAGTCATAACTTGTCAAGTTATGGTTTATAACCAGATAAAAGTTATGGACAAACTTGTCTAAGTTATGATTCATAGCCAAACAAGTTATGGATAAAAACCGTGAATTATTGACAATAACTTGTTAAGTTATGGTTCATAACCAGACAAGTTATGAACAAAAATAATAATTTAATATATTTATTAACTTATGTAAACTATTGACCTATTAATTTTAATTGATCGTTTATTTTCCTCTTTCTCCCATTAATTTACATACCGTCTCTTTCTACCATCTGATACTGGGCCTGGCCCATTAGATCAGAAGACAAGCAATTTTTAACTAATTATATAAAAACTATGATTTGCTAGACTATAAATGCATTATCTAAAATACAAAAGTGGTAGATAATGCATAGTAGTTACGAGTATTACCAATGATCAATGACGGCTTTGACTGTAACCAGTTATGAGTATCACCAATGATCAATTTGAGTTTAAAAAAAAAAAAAAACACCTCTCGAACGTAATGCTATTTTTATGTTAACAAATTTGATAAATTCTATATTTGATGGAGAATTTGGCTCCAAGTACAACAAATGTCAATTTGTAAATTCAATATTTTTTTTCTATTATTAATTTTGTATTTAATCATTCTAATATTATCCCTTTTATATTATTTGAATATTAAAAGTTTATTGTTACAATTTTTTTTTTTTTTGAAAATTATTCTTACAAGTTTCAAAGCATAACAATTGTAATAAAAAAATAAGATATAGATTTAAAATTACATTATGCATTAAGCACAAAATAAAACTGCACATTTAATAAAATGTCATCATTTTTATACTTTTTAATGGCAAACACAACATTGTCATTGAAATTTAAATTGAGACATCCTTCCGAATTTGGATGGTAAAAGAACGTGATAAAAAAAAAAAAATTTAAAAAAAAGAAAGCAAAAAAAAAAAAAAAAAAGTGTGCATGCTTATACTTTCTGGCCTATTTTAAAAGGAAAAAGTTGGGCCATCATGAGTTGAAGATCATGAAGTCCGTTTTCGTTGCATCACAAACTAGCTCTCTTATATGATTTCCACGCGTAACGCTTCACCTTGGTTCTTTAAATTAAATTAAACATTATCAAAGAGATCAGGATTATTTTCCACCGACCACAACCAGCCATGCCAATAATTATTGAACGTCATGTTTTACTGTTTTCCATCTTTTGAAAAAAAAAAAAAAAAGAGGAAAAAAAAAAACGGAACTTGTTATGGTTTTGTAACAACTTTTTTCCGTTGAATATACATGTATAGTTCCACAGTCCGAGGCTTTTTCTTCCAACAATTTATCTTTCGGTTTCTACTGTGACTTATTGCGATAGTACTTCCTTAATTTACCCGTGTTCTTGTATTAATCACAATTTCACATGATGTAAGAGTTTGACCTTTCTGATCTGCTATATCTCTTTTTCTAATTTTTTTTTTTATAAAAATATGAATATTATTAAAGAGATCAAAAATAAAAAGAGTATAGAGTTGAATCAATCTTCCTATTATCTCTTTCATGTTTCTGTTCATGTAACATGGCGGTTTTAATGCTCATATGTACTACGCGTGAGTTGTGACTTTATGAAACTTCACTTTATGTATATACAAGATTCAAATGACTGCTCAAGTAATTACTTAACAAGCCGATCGACTGTAATATATATATATATAATATTATATTTTAGGATTTACAATGTTGATACAATTAGTAAAATACAATTATATATATATATATATATATATAGATTCGCAACTGAAAAATGACAATTAGATTTGGACAATTTTTTTAACAAAAAAAAGAGAAAATTGATAACTTATTTGGGATCCGTAGTATTATATTCTATGTGTAATCATTATATGGAGAATTTTCTTCTTGTATTTGTTTTTAGTTTCAATGTATGGGCACCACACTAAGAATTATGAGCTGCCAATTATAGAAACGTGTTTGTATAGCTTTTACATATTATAATATGCTTAAGAGTAAGAATTTAGATTGTTTTGTTTCCACAATACTAATTAATTAGTTGTTCTAACTATATATTTCAGATTAATTGAATTTCACTTTTCTGTTTTTTTTTTTTTTTTCCTGTTCCATACTATTATCCACTTGCTTTCATAACATGCAAGCACGATATTCCATCTCCAACATATATAGAACATGATCATCCATAAGTTATTGGAGACTGAACTATCCGCAGACACTTACATTATTTGGCAAGGTTTAGTACTGTTTCTTTATGAGCTGTTTCGCAATGTTTATTTGTTCTTTTCCTGTTAACTGCATTATTGACCAAAAAGAAGGTACTCATCTCAGTTGAATATATATATATATATATATATATATATATATATGTATATATTCGTTTGCATTAGTACTCCAAATTAGCATCTTATCAGTATGCTTGGCTAAAGTTAAGGAGCTTTAGTTAATTTTAATATATCTGTTAACATGGATTAAGACCAAAAAGTTTGAAACTTGGAAGCGAGAATTAAGTACGTGCATTTTTGTGTTATCTGGAGTACTATATGTATATATAATTGTGTGTACAATAGATAAGTTCAAATTCAGGAGTTAGAGAAACGGAGAAATGAGGTTTATTGCATGCGGAACCTGCAAAGTTGGATAATAATGCGAAGAACATGTGATCTAAGTATTTGGAATCAAAAACATGGCCCCCATCAAAGTTGAAGGTTACATTTTAATAATGTCACTGATATTCTATGCCATTATATTTGTGTCGGTGCTCTAGATTATATAAGTTCTCCATAATACGGTATCCATATATATATATATATATATATATTAAGGATTATTAATCTCTTTTTTATCAGGAAATTATATACGTTAATTAGATCTCTGACTTTTAAAACATTCTAATTAAGAGTTGTTGGTCTATTAAATTGTCTCAAATTAAAATTTGGTTGACCCTACACTTAAAATCTCAATAAAAAAAAAAATATTTGTGAGGAGCAAGTGCAGTTTAATAAAAGTTGATTTTATAATTTTACATGTTAATAAAACACAATTGTTAAAAGAAGTCGTGTCTTTTTTGTTGAGATTTTAACATTCGGATAGAAAAAAAAAAGTTCATGACAACTTAGGTTTGGTTTGGTTCATGAGTTTAATACAACAAATTTAAATTTTAAAAGTTCTTACTAATGAATTCTCTCACAAAATTTAAATACAGAATAAAAACCACTGATTTAAACTCATGAACCAAACATGGCCTTAAAAATTAGGAATTTCTTCTAAATTTGACCAAATAGGTTTTGGGAAGAATCATTAAAGTAACAATGCGACATATTGCACCAGGTATCCTGAGCCTGAATCTTTGCAATCATGCACTTAATTAGTAATTTCCTCAATATAATCTCTAATATAAAACCAATATAAGGTTACAATTACAAAAAATTTCCTTATATTTCCAGCCTTTCCACGTTAAACCCTTTTTTTTCCTGAAAATTACTTTTTTTTTATCTGAACCTGAAAATTACTGTTAGATTCCCTTTTTTTTTTTTTTTTTGCAAACTCTTCTCCTGCCAGTGCCAACAATCTTGCTCAAAATTAAGGCATGAAATCGGTTTTATCTCAAAAATATAATGGGAGTCATATAATCTAATTGGATAAGTTTGGTATTTTAATAACTAAACAAGCATGAATTAAGCAACGTTTAATATAATTATTCTATATACATATATATTAAAAAATCAATATCCTTATCTCAAACTTGAAACTTTTATTCTTTTTATCTCATAAACAGAACAGAAATATTTGTTAACCCTTGCAGATGCATTGATATTAGTTTTTTCCAATATCCATATAATTAGTCCCCTTGAGTTTAAAATTTGAGGCTAAATTTGACGTGTTAACATATTTCCTCCGATTTTGAATTGTAATTTTAAAAATAAAAGATTATGTGTGAATTACAGAAATTTATGTATTCCTAAATCTATATATCGACTGTAGTGATTTTATCAATTTTCGTAGCATTCGATTATTAATATGCTAACTGAGTCTTTTTTCATTGAGTCTCGATAGTTTTCACATGTTCACCTTCATGTCTCTTTCTTTTTTTACGGTGGATTCAATTTTTATCTTTAGTTGAATACCCTTATATTTAATAGTTATTTAAGATTATATTAAAATCTGTATCAACTTAATTATTAAATAAAATTTCTCTCATTAAAAAAATCCATGCATACACACATGCATATATAGATGAAAGAAGGGAACACTCATATATTGGTCTCTGAATATCACATTATAAAAAAAAAAAATCCTTTTTGGACCGGCCCTATCTACTGACTACATTATCATGGTATTTTTTTGCCTATAGAATATAAACACTCTAATGATCCCTATAACTAAATTATTCTAATTGTATAATAAATTAAGCATCCAAAATCTTTTGGAGGTCAATCCGATATGGTTCTCAAGTGGGAGATAATTGACTGAAATGTTCGGATTTTTATGGGGTTGACTGTACAACCCAACTAAGTTTATTAAATTAATTATTAATTAGCATTAACAAAAGAAAAAGAAAAAGGAAAAAGAAAAAGGAGGAGCATCAAAATGCAGGGTTCTTATTGCAGAACTTATGCAAGATGAATAGGCAAGTATCAGTACCTTTAAAAGGAAAAATAGCTCAGATCTTGCCAGAAATTATTCCACTTCTAGATGAAAAATATGAAAAGAAAAACAAAAATGGAAAACAAAAAATTAAAAGAAAAAGTGGAAGCAACTGAATATAGATGATGAAGAATTAAATTATCAAAGCTAATAATGATATTTTGATTGGAACTTAGAAAGCTTTCTGGTTTAATATACATTGCGTGGCGTAACTGTCTTGTGTAAACTAAATTATATTTCATTAATTGAGAATATAAATGATCGGCAACTTGAGCTGGTAAAGCACGAAAAAAACAAACTAAGAGTAACTTGAACTAAATTTTCCTGTAAGTTGTTCTCTATATTTCACTATTAATATATATTCCTTTTGCTTTTTCCCCCGCCAATAAATAGTACAACTCCAAATTAATTATCAATTCTATGAAATTGTTTATAATATAATATTCATTTCTTTTGTTGTTGTCTCTTTCTTAATTATAACTAAATTGCATAATAATGCCGCACATAAAAATGACAGTGTGCAGGGTAAAATGTGAGATCAAATACTTTGTAAAAATTAGTCTTTTTTGGTTTCTATACACACACACGCATACAGTTACTTTATATAAAAGGGAGAATGAGGTAAATAGCTATTTACAGTGAATAATTAAAGTAAACAGTAGATTTTAAAATTATTTGAATAAATATCAGTAAATTAAAATTTTACATGGTAAAAAAATTCTTTTTACCATGTAAATCTAATTGCAAAAAGAAAATTTACGTGGTTCAAAAAAATTTTACTGCTTAAATCCATTTGTAATTAAAAAATTATGAGGTAAAAAAGTCTTTTTTTACTGTTATTACTATAAATATTCTAAAATTTGTTATTTACTTAATTTAGTATTAAAATCGTTAAAAACATCTATTAATTTAATGTAATTTTTTAAAGGTGTCTTTAAATATTAATTTATGTCAACTTTCCTCTTCAATTTTAAAAAATCAAACGGCAAGTTGACATAAAATTTTGAGAAAATTCCTTTAAAATCAATAGTACGGGAGAATTGAAAAATTTTAAGTATTTTTGTGTTATTATTTTCGTAGCATTATAGATGGATTTAGTACTATTATGTTATTATTTTCTTAGCATTATAGACGGATTTAGACGAAAAAAGTATCTTGAGCGATTTTAATTCATGAGATGAGATCAATCAATCATCTTTTGAAATTTAAGGTTGAATTAAGATACATAATTTAAGTAGTATTCATGAAATTAATATTTTTATCGTAATTTCACATTAATTCACCTCTAATATTGATGGAGGTCGATATATAAGAATATATATATATATATGTATGTATCGATTCTAGTTATGCATCATGTATAGTGTGTTTGATAGCGTCCTATCTTAACAATTCACTGTGCAGTATGTCCCATCTGAAACCCAACTCCGTCCTTTTTCAATCCAATCATCAAAATCAGGTGTTGAAAAGTGAGAGTTTTAAAACTTTTAATGGAGAATTCGATTCATGAGACTCGTTTAAGTGATCATTTCACGTCATTCCTTAGAGGAAGAGAAAGGAATATGTTCACACAAAGTAAAATGTCAAGTACCAATTCTCGGATAAGGACTGAAATCTACCACTAGTAAATGTTCGGATGTGCTGTAAGGCTTATCTACCACTGGTTCTTACGTGATCATGAAATTCCTCAGTTTATAACCACGTAATATAATGCACTAATCCTGACTTTGAATACTAGTGAATAAACGTTTCATAGTGCGAAAACAAGTCAATTTATATGTTCACTGCCACATATGACAATTTTGTAACTACAAAACCCACATGACATTTTTTTTCATTAATAGAACAAAGACTCTTCCTTTTTGTACATATTTCACTCACTATATGTGTTGCAAAGACATGATTTGAGACAAATGAACAAAAAGTCATGTAATCAAATGCTGATGTCCGGCACAACGGGCACCGGAAGCTAAATGTTATTGAACACATTCAAGATTTTACTTCTCTAGCTCGAAGTGACAATGTTTGCTACGTTTCTTGTTATGGAAATTTTTAACCCACTCTTTAATCGGCATGATTTTAATAATCTCGTTAATTCGGTTTTGGATTAATTGAAACTCGGTTTCACTTTCCCAAAACAAAAAAAACAAAAACAAAAAATTACATGCTATCTTTTATGGCTCCTTTCTACAAGTTGATGTTTTGAGTCGTTAATTGAATCCAGTTTTTTATTATAAAATCAATATTATATACCTTAAATTCGACGGGTATTTGTCTCATTTCTCATTTACTCTTAATAAATACCTTTTGAACTAATATAATTTTTTGACTAAAAAAGATGTTAATAAAAAATAAAATGTAAAAATCTAGATTCATGAACTCTAAGGGATATTTTTTTTTCTTTCTCCAATTGAATTTACCATAAACTCAACCTAAATTTTGAAAACTACACGGACTCTGGTATTAAACTTGAAAAATTACTAATGGCCCGTTTATTTTGTGAATTTAAACTATAATTTAAACCTCTTTTTTTTTTTTTTTTTAAATGTCAACCAAAAAGTAGAAAAAGCTCAAGGAAAGTAGGGCGGGCATATTATCAGGTTTGCTAAAGTTCATTGTCAGATATTGCTGAAAAAGTAGTTAAAATTCAGATTAGCATGCATCAAACAAAAAGTGAAAAATTCGTAATTTATCCAAAAAATAAGACACAAGGTTCATGAACATAATGGATAGATATAATATTAATATTGGATTAAGATCATAGCCAAAAGCGCATATTATTTATACCGAGGGAAGTTGTGCAACACGTTGCCACTGCATCTAATTAATTATATAATTAAGGTGATTTGAGAGACAGAATCGTATAGATGCAAAATTAAAAGAAATTAAAAGTAAATGATCGATAGGTATATAAGGGCCTACCTCTAATGGATTACACAAAAAGCCAAAAACAGCACACCCTATATATATCACACAGTAAACATGCTGATTTAGCTCTTAATCAATCCTAATTGAGGGACCAAATATTCCTGCCCTATATATATAAATAAACGTATTTAATTTCAACCCCAAAGAATGTTCTTAATATTTTAAAATGTATTGGAGGCGTTTTGAGCTAGTGGGATCGATATTGACCCAAATAAATATTCATCCATATTGAAAGTCTGATTCACTTTTTCACTGATCGTAATAAAAAAGTCTAAATATTCCAATAATTAATAAAGTTCTTGAGTGTGGTTTTTTCCTCTCTCCCACAATTTTTTTTCCAACTTCTGATCTGATGAATAATACAGGCGTCATAACCTATTAAAGCACATGTGATGTTGTTTCTTTCTACTTCTCTTATTATTAAATTAACATCCTCCAATTTGTTATATAATTTTCTTTGATATCCAACATCAAACGCATGACGTTATACATGTAGTCATGGTTTAATTACCATGACGCACCTGCCTAAACTGAAGATAATTAATCCTAGTTCTTCATAAAATCCAGGATCATAGATGTTCTGTTTAGAGAAAAATTACATAGCATGCCGCCAAAATCTAAGAGCTTTACGTTTATGCTATTTAATCTCTCGTTATCTTTGTTGTTTTAAAATATATATTCTAATAATCGAAGACTGTAGTCAGAGATGTCTGAATCTGACAAATTATTAAAAACATCCTATTTAAAAAATTCATTATAATATTTTTCTTATGAATTAACGTAAATGTTAAATTTATGTCATGATATAAATGTAAAGATATATAGCATTTTTCTACTACTTCCGTTTGTTTAACAGAAATCTTTAACCGAGATCTTATAGTAATTAATTAAGGTCTCGTTCACTGATTTGAGTTTTCAATTTGAGTTTAGAAGTGACATTTTCTGGGAGCTTTTCACTGTAACAAAAAAAGTTAGATGTGACATTTTCTGAGAATTTTTTACTGTAAAATCCTAAAACTGAAAACTCAAATCGGTGAGATGAACGAGGCCTAAGTATACCGTTAATTTAATGACGGTGTCTGATCAGATCCATATATGTTTGGTTTCAAAGTGCCCTAGATAGACTTTTAAAATTTAAAGGCAAGTTAGAGGTGAAACTTGGCAGTTTATGTTGACTAATAAACCAACAAGGTTGGCTCACTTCTTGATGTCTTATGCCTTTTCTCATTCTTTCTGACGCAAATCAACCAAATTGGCACCGGCACTTATTACCGATTGATCAAAAACTACAACGAATATAAAATGACGAAAATACCCCTTACCCGAATATGGATAAGTTAGACTTGAATTCAGTGTGGTGGGAACTGGAGAATGGAGAGGTAAACAAAAAAAACCACAACTCATATCAAGAAATCAGTAATTTTCTCAGAGACCCCCAGTAACGCCAGGGTTCTGAGAATCTTGAGGACAGTGCCAATATCTCTCTCTCTCTCTCTCTCTCTCTCTCTCTCTCTCTCTCTCTCTCTCCACTCTGGATATGATGAATGTGCTGTGACTTGTGCGTGTCTCTTACTCTCTCTCTCTCAATATTCTCTCTCCTCTCTCTCTCTCTCTCTCTCTCTCCCTCTCTCTCTCTTTCTCTCTCTCTCTCTCTCTCCGCACCTTTAATTGAAGGCACTTTGATCCTTTCCATGTGTTGCTATAAGTTGGACAGTCCCAATACATGTCATGCAAGTGTCGTAGCCAGTTTCGGATACGATCCAAACTACAATTGCATATAATGAGACACACCTTCACCGAACTCTTCACATAATAATCTCATTCATACCTGATCTCTTTCTCTCTCTCTCTAAAACCCTTCTTTTAACTTCCACATCTCTCTTTTTCTTTGTTACGTTCATTTACTTCAGAACCATGGCCATTTCTGCTGATACTGCTCGTACCGTAGTTGGTATCATAGGTTAGTCAAACTCAAAGGCACTTCTTGGTTTCTTGCACTATTCTAGTAGTACTATTGCTTTTCTTTAGTTAGTTTCTTCCAGATTTCTTCTAGATCTTTCTATATATATATATATATAGACTCGAAAACTGACATATATTTTGTGGGCTTTTTCTTATGTTGTTTGTTTTCAGGAAATGTCATATCTCTCTTCTTGTTCTTGTCCCCAGTGTAAGGCTTACATCACTGTTTTCCTTTCTTTATTCTTCTGCTAGGAGTATAATTTTTGGCATGCATTGTTATTTCCTATGTATGATTTTACTTACCATCACGCAAGAAACAAAAAAAGAAAAAAAAAATTATGGGCATGCATATTTTGACAGTTAAGATAAAGGAAAAAAATATTATCCATAAAAACTTCTTGGTTAATTTCCCAAAGAAAACACATGACCAACTTTTTTTATCCAAAAAAAAAAAAAAGAAGTTGGTGGTGGTGGAAAATCATGCACAAACCCACCACCATCAAAGGAGTACACACGTTCGGTTTTCCAGAGCCATTAAAAAAAAAAAAGAAGAAGCGTTTTTAGTAGTTAGAGGGATTTTCCTATTAGAACCAATACTACTAGTAGAAACCATTAATATTCTCCTCACAATTATTGCCATATCCACTTATAATAAAGTTAATTGGTTAACAGTTAAAAAGTGGGATTTTTTAGTCTTTTGACAACAACACCAACAACAATTATTATATTATTTTTTTCACTATTTTCTTCTTTTTTTTTCATATTTTTGATCAGGCCAACATTCGTACGAATATGGAAGAAAAAGTCGGTGGAGCAGTACTCAGCAGTGCCGTACCTTGCAACCCTAGTGAACTGCTTGGTGTGGACGCTGTACGGACTGCCTATGGTCCACCCGGGAAGCATTCTTGTGGTGACAATCAACGGCTCAGGAACGGCCATCGAGTGTGCCTACATCATCCTCTTCTTGATCTTCTGCGACAAGAAGAAGAGGCTCAAAGTAGTCCTTGTGGTTCTTCTCGAGCTCATCTTCATCGGGGTTCTCACTCTTTTGGTCTTGTCTTTGGCCCATACTCACAAAAAGAGGTCCACGGTTGTTGGCACCATTTGTATTCTCTTTAACATCATGATGTATGCTTCTCCCTTGGCCGTCATGGTAGATATCACTCATCCCTTGCATGAAACTTTATTATTTATTTTTTGGGTTTAATTATTATGAATCATTCTTTCGTTTTCTTTGTTTTTTTTTTTTTTTTTTTGTTGGGTTTAAGGAATTTTAGGGTGTATGTGTATATATATATATATATATATATGATAAAATGATAAACATCTATACCTTATCTATACCTTACTAATACTAGTGCATGTTTCTAAATTTTTTTGTTAACTTAATTGTAAATATGTGTGACATAAACTTAAATAGCTTTTTCGAGTGAAGAAGACTCATGAAGAATGAGCTAATTATTAACTTTTGACATTATTATTATTATTATTTTTGTATAGAAATTGGTGATTACGACGAAAAGCGTGGAGTTCATGCCATTCTTCTTGTCATTTGCCTCTCTTGCAAATGGTGTTGCTTGGACAACTTATGCTCTCATCCGTTTTGACCCTTTTATCACTGTAACTACAAATTCTCTCTCAACTCAATTTGTGGCCTTTTTATTCGTTCTCCTTTGCCTTTTGGTTGATTTACAACTTTTCTTTCAAGTCATTGATATTTGTTCTGACTGATCTCCAACTTCCAAGTGTACTTATTTAAAGTGGGCCCTTGTGTTGCCTTTTATGGTCTCAGATACCCAATGGGCTCGGCACACTCTTTGGAGTGGCTCAGCTCATTCTCTACGGCACGTACTACAAATCAACTCAACGCCTCTTGGCAGAGAGGAAATTAAACGCCAAAGAAGTCAACCTATCAGAGGTTGTTGTGGCTGATCAAGAACAACACAAGAAAGCAGCCAACGGCCATGCTTCTCAGAACCATTGAATTACTATACGTCTGAAAGTAGTGGATCCGTATAATAGTACTACTCATTCCCAAGTATAGAAGTTACACTTTAAAATTGTGTCGACTTCTTTTTTTTGGGACTTTTTTTTTTTGTAATTTTTACTCTTTTTTGTGAGTAAGAAGAAGAAGAAGAAGAAGAAGAAGAAGAAGAAGAAGAAGAAGAAGAAAATAGTCTCGGTTTAAGCTCGAGACAGCTAGATAACATAATAGCCGTGGTGTCTAAACCACTGAGCTGTCCAGTACTGTGTTGTAATGGTTTCTCTTTTTAATTTCCTTCTTTTCAGCACAAGCTTGTGACATGACAAATATAAGGTCATGTGTACGTACGTCATACGGCGGTATTATAATTGTTAATAACAAACTACGTACGTGTTCTCTTTTTACCATCTTAATTTGTACTCCTGAAGTTCATGTCTTGAAGTATGTTTTTACGAAAAGGGCATGTTATAATTTGAGTTTTGCAAGGACTAGGTGAAACGCTTGAAACTATTTACAAGTTAATGATGATACGTTTTGTTTCTCAATATACGTAGCTATGGTTAAACATGACATTGCTCTATGGGGTTCTAGGGTTTCTCTAGTCATGTTAAAAAAGAGATAACTATAGTTGATCACCCATATTCTATTTAAAAAATGAAAAAGAAAAAATGTGTACATGATGTCGAATTTAACTATAATATATATATATATATATTCTCTTTTGGGGGATTAATTAGCTTAATTAACTATACTTTTAAAGCTATTTGATGGTCTTGATCGCTATGTATCTTTAAAATAAAAATGGGAATTTTCCAATAGTCAGCCAATGAATTAATGATCTTGACAGAGAGATCTGACGGATTAACAAATTTGCAATTTGCTCAGTTCATAATGGAACACAGCTGATAGAATTATAAACGAAGCTTACAATTACTTGTCGTTCATATATTAGGGGATTGTTAGTCTGATTTTGTATGCTTCTATATGATCCAAGGGAACACCCGAGGCCGAAGAGCAAAGTAGTTGCAAGTAATTAATTGAGCTTGCAACTTTGTTAGTTTCTAATAGTTTATGATTAACTCTTAATCATCAGAGTATTAACCAAAATTTTCTAAACTGCTCTGTTGCGTTGTACATAGTGCTTCTATATCCATTAATGGCTCTTTTTCCTCTGCTGAATTAATTCTTTTAAGAACAAAAATTAGATGCTCAACTTTCTAAATAAATAATCCTAAGAAAAATGTAAAGTATCACCAACATAAAGCATAACTCATTGTGATACTTATTAATCACAAATGAATCAGTTTTCATAATTTTATTTTTAAACTAATTGCACGTATATATCGCGTGAGTCAATTTCATGTAGTAGTAAGTTCATAATATTATGACAAATGCATCATTTGCACGAAAGATATTAGTTCTATGGTGTGTGTTAGGATTTTATAAGTTGGCATATTTTGGAGTTGGTTTGTACAAAATTCAAGAACAGGGGTCAAGTTTATTTTTGGCGTTTGTGGACAGCTATGGAAACTCTGTTTCAAGCTATTTGCACTAGATTTAGAATGATTTTCCACCATAGAAGGAAATCAAAGGAAATCAACTATGGAGCTGATTGGTTTGACTTTTGGTGGCTATTTGATGAGGTTGTTTTGGAAAGAATCCGTTGAGGAGAAGTTGTTTTGTTTAGGGTGATTTTGGTGGGAGAATAGATGGATATGTTCACCAATTTGGGTTGTATATAATTAGTATGCAACTATGAACGTGACTTAGAGCTTTTGAATGAAATATTCTACAGCAAAAGACTGTTTTGATGCTCTTTGAGTGAAAAAAAAAAAACAAAAGGTAGTTCTTTGAGAGAAGAACGTATTATTTTTGAGAGAAAATTTTTAAAGACGAATGGTGCTCATTGAACAAGATCACTTTTCCAATAAGCTACTTATAAAGTAATTACTAAGCGAAGGTGGAGTTGTTCTTCAGATGAAGCAAATGCATATAAAAAACTCTCAGGTTGTACGCAGAATATTGAACAACCGGCAAAAAGACAACCTTGCCCAGACACTACATGGGCTGTACCAATTTTAACTCCATATTGTCCCTCAAGCACTTTGACTCTCATGATTTCTCTCCCATAATCCCCATCTGTGCAACTTATGAGTATGTCTGCTCAGTTCCTGAGTATAGGACAGACTGAAATGATCTTTTTGATCCTCAATACGTGTCGTGTCTTTGTTAATGAATGGGAATTTTTCACATTCTCTTCTCAAAAAGAGAAGGAAAAGAAAAAGAACAAGAAACTATATGATAATTAAGATAGAAAGGTATGGGAAGAAAAAGGCAATCATTGAAGAAATGGAATTGAGCACCCATCAGCAACTGTTTTGGAATATGGAATATGGAATCCAATCTTTTAGGATAGCTTTTATTCTCTCTCTACTTTTGTTTTTTTTTTTTTTTTTTTTTTTTTTTTTTTAATATGATGGCCTTTATTTAATTTTCTTCTTTTTTTTTTTTTTTTTTTTTTTTTTTGCTAAATATGATGGCCTTTATTCAATGTACTGATTTGCAATCCTATACCAGCAGCCTTTTATAGTGCGAATTTCATCCCCTTTTTTTGTTTTATTAATTATTATTTTTCACTTTTGATAGTAAAGATAAGCTTAAGGGAGGGACTTGGTCGAAATGGATTTCAGTACGCAAGCTCTCTTAGGAGATAAAATCACAAATGTTGTAAAAAGGCATGTTTTTTTATGTTGAGCAATACCATGTAATTAGTGTTTAATTTCTTGCGTATTAGGATTTAAACCAACATGTTATTAGTCAAGGATTCAATAAATTTTACATTAAGATCTTTTACTAGTTGAAAAGCTAATAGTAATCTTTACTAACGATTTATATTGAACTCTTTTACTCTTGGATAACCTATAAAAGCTAGCAAATAGAGAAAAAAAAAACAAAAAAACAAAAACAAAAACAAAAACAAAAGGCCGCATATTGGTCTTAGGTTCTCAGTGGCTGGGCTGCACACAATGTTTGACTTCGCAAAGCTGCCACTTAGACCTTAAAACAGAGTTCTTGTATTTATTTATGTACTATCTATGTTATATATATATATATGTACTATATATATATGTATATATATATTTATGTATGTATATATATCATTATTGTTCTCTGGTCTTGTGCATGTTCTTGACATTTTTTAGGACCTTCATACCATGTGTTACCCTCATTGGATAGTACTGAGGAAGTTGTCGGCAGGTCTCAGAAAAATGGTTTGTTAATTGTAGTGATTCATCACAGCCTCACAGGGACCACAAAACTAAATTTTCTTTGGCTAATTATAATATCATACACAATTTCTCATTCTGGAGGTTAGAAATGATTACCCTTTTTTTCTTTTTGCTGAATAAATGATTACCCTTTAATGGCTTTGCTAGTTGCTACCCACTCCTTTAAATGAGATTGTCCCATTATCCAATTTTATATTTAATACTCTTAAGAATGATGGTTAAGTAGAAGATTTTTGTGATGATCTTGCAAGGTAAAACTTAAAATTAAAACCAAAGTATATTGTGATCTAACTTTAACAAGTTCTTGATTGGTATACAAGCCCTCTCTTGCTTTTTACAATAGTGGAAGAACACACTTTGAAAGCTGATCCGTTTTAAATGGTCTTTTAAGATTCCGTTTATTTTACCAATTCGAATTTAAAATTTAAATTTTATTACAATAAAAAACTCTCAAAAACAATCACATTTAACTTTTTTATTACAGTAAAAAAATCTCATATAAAGTCACATCTCAACTCAAATTAAAAACTTGAATCAACGAACTAATAGGACCGTAAAACTTACTATTGGGAACCACATATTTTGTTGAATAAATATTATAACTTATTGGGCTGTTCAAAGAAATTATGTACTTGTGGCCCTTACTGTTGCAAACATGTTCTAGTGTACCAAAACAAAATATTGTGCCTTGATGAATCCATTTTGGGCTCAGCATGCTTAGACTACAACTTCAATATTGCAATAGTGAAAAAAGTCCATATGAGTATAAATAATTGAAAAAATGAGACAATAAAATTCACGGGAAAATAATATATGTAAAAAGTGATAAAAAGAGTGACAGTAAATATAAAAAATAATAAAAAAAATGATAAAAAGAGTGATGTTAACATTTTTTTAAATAATAATAGAATGGAGCAGTGAATTACAACGAAATTATTCCTTTTCCATGTAATATAAGACAGTTACACAAAAAAGTGGGCAATTACAGACCACTGGGATTTCTACAATTTCACTCAAAAAATTCCTAGCTCAAGCAAGACCTAGATACCAAAATATACAGTTAAGTCACTTACATCTTCCCAGCATCCTACCAAAAAAAAAAAAAAAAAAAAAAAAGTTAAATAAGATATGACTATAATATTTACAAGCTAATGTTCACTCATCAGTGCTCTCACAGGAGCTGCCAAGATTAGGCATTATGTCATGAATTAAGAGTCTTATCATATTGCACCCTGATGATCTGCAAATATCCATGCACTCTTGAAGGTCAGCATCACAGGCTATCAGAACCCACTCTTGGTCATCGTCCATATATTTGATATCAAAAGTACCTACCTCCAATTTCAATCTCTTTGCCACTTCGTCTTTCAGCTCCACAATGCTAGAACTTGTGGGTATTCTAAACCTTATAATATCTTCTCTATATGTAGCCTTAATAGTCACACTTCTCATCTCTTGCCCAACTTTAACATTCGGCGTAGTTTGAGCAATAATGCCCGTCGTCTGCTTGGGAGCTAATTCAGAGCACGGGGGGTTTATCCAACAATATTGGTCTGGAACTGGTTCGTCCAAAATCGCATCTGCAGCTGCAGGACACAAGTTTCTCAAATCTTTTGAACTCCCAGCATCCTCAATTAGCATTCCTCTAAACAGTTCTTCAGATTCAACTGCCACAAGAGCATCTGGTATCGATTGTGCAACTGGAAACTGTAGTTCACCCGTAGGTTGTAGAGCTGACTCAGGAGAGCCATCTACTTTAACACATTGTTCATGAATGGAAGAAATGAACGGATCCTTTGCCATTACAGTTCCATTTGCAGGACTACCTTGGCATGAACCATGCGAAGTGGGTGTCCCAACACTCGCTTCCCTTGAACCACTGGCTGATTTCGACTGGTTTGAGCCTTTATTATTATTAACTTCGGGGAAAAAATATCCCCCGTTTTCATGGATGAGTTCTTTCTGACCTAATATCCCCACTCGCTGCCATTGATCTTCCATTCCAACTTGTCCCTCTCTTCTTGGTGAAGAAGTGGATGGTGATTCTTTCCTTTCCATAGGGGGGTCACAGGTTTGATGATTCGGTGAATTATGCTGATTAGTCCCGTTTGAGATAGAAGGCCGAGAAACAGAAGTAACGGGGACAGGAAGTGGACTTGTAGCAAGAGGAGTTAACCCAAATGCCCCTTCAGCACCTTGGACTGATTCAATTACACGTTTTAGCTTAGTAAGCGAACGATTAACCTTGTTGATTTTGCGAGACGGCCAGCGGGAGATTCCATGCTGCCTACAAATGCGTTTCATTGTAGTAGGGCAAACTGCAAAGAAAGACTCATTTTGAATGATCCATTCCATAACTGCAGGCTCACAATTCAACTCTCGTGTATGATAAAGATTTTAGCAACTTTAAATAACACAAGGAAAAAATTTGAAAAATGAAATCTTTTTACTAAATAAGCATACCACCAAGACTTTTTGCAGCATCTTTAAGGCTCCCCGCAAAGTATTGTTGAAGAACCTCCAGACTAATTGATTTCTCAGTTTTCCCACGCTTTCTCTCTGATGGCTTCTTTGTGTCTCTATTCTCCGGATTTGGTACTTGATTCATGTTTCCACCATCAAGAACAGCATCATGTACACCATTTGCCGCACTAGAGTCTGCAGTCAATTGCTGTTTTGACAAATCTCGTTGCGCCATTTCTCCTCCATTTGCTAAAGCACTAGGTCGAGGTGGAGACTCTGCAGATTGGGCTACCTGAATCCGTTCCAATGTTGATACATGTCCCTCCATTTCAGAAACTTTGATGACTTCCACAAACCCTTCCTCCTCAAGTCCATATCCAGAAGCAACTTTCAGACTCTGGAAATGCTTCTTCATTGTGGCGAATAGGGAACCCAATAAAGCCTGTTGTTCAGAAGGGTTTGTGATAGTCGGGGGAAGAAAAAATTCTAGAACGTAATTGTCATTTCCAGTATGGCTGCTCTGCAAGCAGATTGCAAAACAGCTAGTTAATTCAAACATGCGCGCATAGTGCACCAACGGGTAGTCATTTTTGCAAAACTGAGTGATGTCTCCGCAGAAGCATGAGTTACGAGACAAGAACGCCCTCCCAGCAACCCCTTGCCCCTTTTGTAAGTGATGCTCAAGACATGCCTCTCGGAAACCCCACATATGAGCATCTACGATGTAGAAAGCCACATCAGTTGTGGACATGCAGACTCGTCCCATGCAACTCCCATCAATGCTAGTACAGCTTTTCTTCAGGCCACCTCCATAGGCCAAAACATTTCGATGCATGCATGGAACCCAGGTCTGAGCCATGGGTAGTTTGTGAGTTTCACAGGCCGCTGTCAGGATCTCCAAAATTTCAGTCAACGCATTTTGGCGGCCTTCATTACATATCTGATTTATAAGAATTTCCAAGTATTTCAATCTGTGAGAATAGAGGGGACGAAATGAACAAACTCCAGATTCATCTTCTGGTTTACAAAAGAATGCCTAATTTGGAACACATGATAGTTGCAAACTTACCTGTGGGCTTGTATGATCTAATATCTCCGCACTTCTCAAGTTGACTGCCTGCAGGAACCCAAAATTACGTGAATGAACAAATCACTCGTTTGAGTTAACTTTATCAGCCAAGATGCAGATAATCATAATATAATTACATAATCCTATAGAAGATTAAAATTTTCTCATACACATTAAGTGTGTGTGTGTGTGTGTGTGTGTATTACACAATACTTTATATGCGTGACAAGGGAAATAGGAATCCAACCTCGAGAGCTTTGCAGACTTTATCAACCTCAGGTGCATAGTTGATCTTCTCAGAAGTCATTATAAGCTCAAGTACACCGATGCAGGACTGTCCAGAAGGTTCAAACACGGGCAATGCCAAACTTCCCCGCACATTATAATGCTGAGCATGATCCAGCCGTGGGTACTCCCTGATGGAGTAATACTGAACATTCGGGGTCCATTCAGGCAATTTTTGCCGGAAAACACGACCAGGTAGCCCAAGTACACCATTGGCCCCATCCACAGAAAACATATACATCACAGATGCCATCCTATACTGATGGAGTCCATTACTATCAGGATCAAGAACAAAGGGTTGCCCTGAAGTTGTGAGTACATACCGACACCCACTTTTTACCGGTGCCCAAATTTGAGCAAGAACATGCTGGTCAGTTGACTCCTTCAAGTACCGAAGTGCCTGAGTCATCCTCTCTTTTAGTAAATAATACCCATCTGGATTGTCAACTGGTAACAATCCCAAAAATGGGGAGGGAACTGGTTTGTTACCTTCGTTCTCTGCTTGCCTTTCTGCTGCCGTATTAGAATTACCTGTACTTGTGATATTTCCGAGAGAAAACTTATATGTTAGTGAATCGTGACCGTTACTGAAAACCTCTTATAGTGCTAAAGGGCACAAGATACCATGAGGTTTGTCAACAGACGACTAAATAAAGGCATTTTTTCCCATTCAGTTAAATAATATCGAGTCTTTGACTTCCAATATTAGCATATATCCAGAACGGAAAACGTTCTCAGATTGTTGCATATATTCTTCTAATTAGCTGAAAAACAAGAGAAACGTATTCCAGTTCCTAAAACTCTTATCTTGTTACTTGATAGTTCCCGAGGAAGTATGACATTAAAAAAGGGAAAAATGTTGAACTATTTCTAACAAGAAGCATTTGTTCCGTCATAAACCAAATTTGGAATCGCCCAAAAGAAAAAACTTTAGAATTAAATAATATCTTATTTTCCTTATCTCGAAATAAACAAACAGGATTTCCAGCTAGTTAGACAACTTCTCAAAGATTTCCCATTCGGTGACAAAAACGAGGAAGCTCAATCCAAACGCAGCGAAACCGAATCAAAAGCTTCAGAATCAACGAAATCAAAAGCTTCAGAATCAACGGAATCTCCATCGAACTGAAGCGAATAAGAGGGGAAAACTCACAGGAAGAAAGCAACCGAGAGGAATCAGCGATGGCGGAGTTGACGTGTCGGGCGAGCTTCTCTTCGTTGTCGGCGTCGCAGAAGGCCCAGAGAGGAGAGCAGGGCAGGTCGCCGGATGAGAAGACGAGAGGAGACATCGGATTGTTGGAGATGAAGGCGATCGGATCCATCGGCCATGGATTGTCAAGGTCGAGGTCGAAGTCCATGAGCACCTCTCGCACGTTCACAGCCTCCTTTGACTTCGCCGGGAAGGCGCGAGTAGCGGTGTTCTCTTCATCGGATTCGGACATTTTTTATTTATTTTCCTTTTCGTCCTCTCTTGGGGGAGTGATTGGTTTCCGAGGAAAACCTCTCTCCTCGAGGAAATAATAGAGAGAGAGTGGTGAGAGAGACAGAGTGGGTAAATTTAAAATGGAGAATTGCGGAATCCATTGAAATCCAACAGTTTTTTACAACTAGGCTTGGAGAGTTGTGCTTACTGCTTATGGATAAAATATGAGGGAATGCTTCCGTGTTGCACGCGACCACTGAAACTCCTTTCCCACTCCATCTTTCAGTTTCACAAAGATTGTTGTATTTTTTGCTTTTTCTTCTCCTTTGTGTTTTTCTCTTTCTTTCTTTTTTCTTTTTTAGATTTTCTCTTTCCTTTTTTCGTCCCTGAAGTGTTTTACATCAAAATATACTAATAATAATATGCAAATATTACTTTATAATAGAAATGTTCAAAAAATAAAAAATGACAATTAAAAAAAATTAATGTTGCGTCAAGATTGTTGTAGTCGAGCGATTAATCAAACTATTTTAATTATAAAATTTGACATCTACGTGTTAGTCGAACACCAAAACTAAACGACCACAAACTATTATATGTAGATTAGCGGATCATGAAATCTTGATGAGAGTTTGAATATATACGGTGTTATGGGGGAAAATATGGAGGACACGTGGAGGGAGGATAACATGACATGTGGCCTTAACCTATTCTCGCAAAGCAGAACCCTCGACGTCTGGGACCCCCTTCCCTTCCGTCGTTAAGAGCCCGAGTAAGAAGCCCAACTTAGGGCGTCGATTTTATATGACGTCGACAGGTCGTACCGTCGACCTTACAACATAGAAGTCTACCACCAAGAAGAACAATTGGGCTAAACAACACTGGCGACGAGGGGAATGCTCATTGGGGGAAAGCCTGACGTGGCAAGTTACGTAAGGGATGTCCACAGTACAGGCATTAAATGCAAACCCTTAAACCGCCCCTATAGGGGACAAAAAAGGGTTACAGCTGTGCACAGATCCGTAATGGGAGACTAATTGGCTGAGTGAACAGTGTGCAAAAAGTGATTAGTGGGCTACGGGCTGGGCCTAGAAATACAGACCACTTGAGTGCATGTTCAGCCTACAAGAGAAAACCCCTCCAACGAAAGAGGCTCGGCTATAAAAGGAGAGAAACCTCATACGGAAAGGAGTGGGATCTTTATGGAGAAAGAAAGAACAAAAGAGCAATTTGTAAATTGTAACAATCTCAAAAAGGAATGACAAACCACAGTGGATGTAGCTCTTCATTTTATAAGAGTGAACCATTATAAATCTTGTGTGTTTTCCTACTTTAAGTATTTTTTTTATATTGCCTACTACACAAAAAATACCACAGGCACATCAAACTCCTACACATAACCTATTTTTAAGCCGGTAATCCGACGGGAAACCCAGAGGTAAACCGGCCTGTTTTTGTTGACGAAAATTCACCGTCAACATACGGTATACTTAATCAATTAGAGCAGGAGCTTTTTAGGTTAGAATTAGGGTTTTGAAACCCTATTTCGTGTGAGAAATCAAGAGCCCCTTCATCTCATGATGACAGTCCTATTGTTTTTGCTCAATGTTCAATTAGTACAAATCAACTGCGAATCGGATGCATTTGGGATTCGTTATAAAATGATTTTGTTTTTTGTATGAAAATGGAAATGAAAACATTTTCAATCTCAGACATAAATCATTTTTGAAAATACATTTAGTAGTTTTATCAATATATTATTTTCAGTATAAAAAACTCATTAATGTATATATCTCTCTCTCTGCTCAAGAGAGGAGAAAACGAAAATAAAAAATGAAAAACGACTAAAAGTCGTTTTTCATTTATCTCTCATTTTACATTAAACTAAAAAATCGTTTTCATTTCCGTTTTTTATCTTTAATTGTGTCAAACGCCGTTTTAGAATCATTTTCATTTTTTCGTTCAAAACAAAAACGTAAAAAAATCAAAACAAAAATAATTCCAAACACAACAATTAAGTTGTTAAGATAGAATTATTTGCGTCATATATTCAGTTTATTTAATTAATTTTTATGACATAATACTAATTTGATATTATATTAACTGTTTGTAATTTGTAGTGTAGCTAAAGGGGAAAATGATTGCTAGGGAGTTTGTTTGGATATTTGTTCAAGTTTTTGAATACTATGGGTATATTTAGATTGGTTTAAAAAAAGTTATTTTTAGCTTATTTAGTCTAAAAACAGCTTTTGAATCTGTTTAGTTGGATAACCTTAAAGTATTTTTGACTTTTTAAAGCATTTTTAGAACAAATCATATCCTTAGTGCTTATGAAAAGCTTTTATATTTTCATTTTTAACCTTTTACTTGTGAACATCAAATTCAATATCACATCTATATTATTTTATTACATTACTTTTTATAACAATAAAATCTAAACATGTTCAAAAACTCTTATTAAATATAAAAATACTTTTTCAGGCATTATTCAAATATTAATAAAAAAACCTAAATTTATGCTTATCTTCTTTTATTATTTAAAAATATAAACACAAACTATCACAAAAGAGGCCCTACATCTATCTGATTGGCTTGAATATTTGTGTTGTACGATAACTTATGTGATCATGCCTATGTTTGTATACTGCTTTAGTCGTATACTATCTGATTGCCAGGGAAAATACGTGAAAAATGTTAGAAAAATCGATAATAACTGACTGACATTGACCAACTAATTCAATTTCGATCACTGTTTGGTTAGTCATTTTCTCTCTCTCTCGATCGATTTGACTTCTAATTTAACAAAAATTAAGAAGACGTTTGGTTCATGAATTAGAATCATGATATTAAAATTATTTTCAATTTACGTGTATTTTTTGTGAGAAAAAATACTGTAATGAATCACGAATTATGATTCAAATTGGGGTACGAATCTCCCAACCAAACAATACTTAACTGGTCGATTAATGATCAAAAACATTATTCCCTCAAAAAAGAAAAAGGAAAAAAGCCATTATGAAACTTAAAAAATAATGCAACAATAAAAGTTGCTTAAGTTAGAACAGAGCATCCCACTAGCGGCGTGTGT
Organism: Morus notabilis; assembly: GCF_000414095.1. Lineage (NCBI taxonomy): Eukaryota > Viridiplantae > Streptophyta > Magnoliopsida > Rosales > Moraceae > Morus > Morus notabilis. Next base: position 182,084 of record NW_010365952.1, read on the forward strand.
GGGCTAAACCCCAAATGACATGATAATTTTTTTTTTCCTTTTTTGCTTTACGTTTTATTAGGGAAAAGAGAAATGCTGAATAATTTTGAAATCATTTTAACAAACCTTTTATCCAAAACAATTTTTGGATGATTATTGAATGACCTATTTAGCTTCTTTATTTAAAAAAAAAAAATGAATGACCTATTCTATATCTCTTGGAAAAAGGTCAACGTTTTGACAATTATTTTTTAATCTTTTTTTGAAACTAATTTTGGTTGAATTCTTCTACTACTGATGAGTGTAATGGAAATAGACTCAAAAGCATGAATTATTGAATTCCAAAAAGTTTGGACTTCTTTCATCAGCCCTCTAAAAACTGGACATATGATGGAATAGTTTTCATAATATTTTTCTTTATTTGATATGATTCTTATGTAATTTAACGGTTCATAACTATTGTCTTATCATTTTTGCATTCAGTAACTGGTAATAGTGATTTGGATGCTTATTTTATTCATTCTCTCTGCCTGCTAATTCCCTTCTTGTCTGCTTGCAATAATAATTTGTTATTTATTCTTTCTTTTAAAATAATAATAAAAATTTATGTGTTTCCCAGAAGACCCGTGTTTGATAATTTTGTCTGTAGTAGAGATCTGAGGTAGCATTTGAAGCACTATGGTCCTCAAACTATATTGATTTTGTCTCTCAATAAGATTTGGAAATTATCCTATTTATGCTCAATAGTGATTACAACCATATATTCTCTTTCACGAAAGTCTTAAGTGGTCTCCCCAATGGATACAAACAAATATTTTAGCAAATTTAGGAGGTGTTTAATATAAAGATTCGTATCATAATTTGAATCATGATTTGTCTCGTTACAGTATTTTTTCTCATAAAAAACACACATAAATTGAGAATGATTTTAAATCTATAAACTAAACGTTCACTTAATTTAAGTATAAAATTAATAATACTAAAAAAAAAGGCATCAACTAAAGAAAAGAAATAGAAAAAAAAAAGTAAGTGCGCATAGCCTAAGAAACAATTACCAAAAAGTAAATCTAATTTTTATTGCTGAATTTTTGTCTGTTTATAAGAGAAATGACAAAGTGTGACACAAAAGCAAGAACATTGATTAGTTGGTCTGTTAAGTCTTTCTATATACAAAAAATTAAATGAGCAAGTTGTTGGCTTTTACGATAATCATTAGCTTATTATAAAGTTCACTTTAACATTATTTACAAATTAGAATTAGCCCACTTCTAGGATTCTTAAATCAAGAAAGACGAATTGTTCCAAGCATTAATTATTTTTTTCCCTTTAATTATTTCTTTCATAAAAAGAAAATTGGAACTAAAACCAATGAGAAGGATTGCCGATTCCATTACTCTACTTGTACCATAAAATAAAGATTGGTCACTGGTCAATGTGATATGCCCAAAACTGACAGTGAAAGAGAACCCAAATGGTTGGTATTATTATATGGTAAAACATATTGAAGTTGGAAGCTGAAAACTATGGAAATTGACATTTCAAAAAAAAAAAAAAAAAGAATATTGAATTGGGATTTAGAAACAAGGTAATATGAGTTGTTTATTTGGATAGTATCTTATAAAAAAAAATGTTAATGTAGATACAATGGACCCATTTAAGGCAGTGGCAAATTGATTATATTGCTGAGGACTTTGGAAGCTGCTTTTTAAATGTGAACGAAGAACTTACAGATAAGGATCAGGATCCTTCGGTCCACCACACAAGCGCAAAACATAAATAAACAAATAAATAAAAGGATCTTCAGACATATCAATAATTTTGTGGATAGAAAATACTAATCACTTTCCCTTAAGCAATAATTTTATAGGTAGAAAATGCTAATCACTTTTTTCTACATCAATTATTTTTTGCAACTTCTTGTATTTATTCCCCCCTCAATTTACGTAAAAGTGGCCTTTTTTACCTTTCAGAAAACATCAATATTAGGTAGCTCTGAATATATATATATATATATATATATTTTCCTTTTTCCAGGTGTGTGACAAGTGATAAATTTCGCGAAGATTTGGCATAAAGCATAGTCAGAAAGAGAAAACATAATGGACTCTTATGTAACAATTTTTCTTTAACTCAATAAGAATAAAGGAGCTTTTATTGTAGGATTATAAAAAAAATAAATTGTCGATAGTTTTTTATTTTCTAACCATTAGATTTATATAAAAAATTATCTATTTTACGTTTTTTTTTAATTTAACGTGACATTACCTATAAAAAGGCATAGCTGCCGTCTACCATTTGATCTGCAGAATTGAGGGCTACCTTAGAAGTTAAGAGGAGAAAAATATATTGACAGAAAACCGAGCTGAAAGGGAGAGAAGAGAGAAGCCAGCACATGGAAATCGACTCATTCGTATTAATTTTGGCAAACGACAGCATATTCACAACCGGTCTAGCCCACATGTCTGGTCTCCCCATATGTTTTGTCTCTTTTTTTATTATGGTCTGTTCTGTTCTGCTGCCTTGTTTAAGCACATAACTTGTGGATGAAAATACACCTTTCGCTACATATATACTGTGGCTTTTGCCAAGAAGCGGAATTGGAGCACTAACCCTATTGCATCAAAAAACTATCAATGCCTTTCTTCAAAAATAAATAAATAAATAAAAACAAAAAACAAAACTATCAATTCCTTTCTATAGCCTCCCCAGTCCCCGCACACAAAAGAAGAACAAAAAAAAAAAAAAAAAAAAAAAAAAAAAAAAAAAAGTAGAGGCAGTAACTAGTAATGGCTTTATATGGGGTGCAAATGCTGACAAATGAAAGAAATTAAATTAAAGGCGTGAAGTTTCTAGAACTTATATATATATATATATATATATATATATGCGCAATTTTAGCTTATTGATAATTTAATGGAAGCTTCTTGTAGAATCAGAAAAAATAAACTATCGTTGTCAAAATTTATATAAAAAATTATCTATTTTGTATATTTTTTAAATTTGATGTGATTTTAACCGAATCTAACAGTTAAAAATTGACATACCGATGGACTAGGCTTGGGGACTCCCTAATTTAATATTGATTGTACTGTTACCATACAAAGCTAAAATTCCAATACTAATAGAAAACTTTGGCATTTAGTAAGAACTAAGAAAATTATTCTGTAATTTGCTAAAAGGAATTCTCTAATTAAACAAGTACTGCATATGCTTATTTAACTATTGATTTTTTCCCAAAATAATCCCAAACATTCTCTTTTCTTAATTTTTGGAAATAAAAAACTTTTCTTTTGAGAGCTTCTGAGCTTAACAGTTAATTTTGGAGAAAATAAAGATATAACATTTCAAAAAAATTATGTATTGAAGTACAAGATAATTTGAAACAATATATCGAATATATTAATCTGACACTTATTTTGCACCAAATATAACATTAAGATTGGCATTTTTTTTTATTAGAGATGATCTTACTTCAAATGTTGAGATCCAACCTCTCCATTTCCAAGTTTAAAATGAAATATGTTGCCACATTGTTGTTGTTATTTATTTATTTATTTAATTTTTTAAGCAATGGCCTAGACAAGTTAATCTATAGTAGAATGTAGTGATTGATGTAATATATTTTTTTAAAACCGTACTGTTTACGTAGATTTGAGTCCTGATTTATAGTTATGAGGTCTGGCTCTCTTTTTTAAAATAAGCTATTTAGAATAATAGAATTAGATAATAAGAATATTTAAGAACTAACTTGATAGATAGCAGTAAGGAACATAAATCTGCAACAAATCATGTGACTACTGAGAGTAAGGAATCAATCTGCAACGAGGAATCTGGTTGTGGTGGACCATAATATTCCAATTTCATCTACTTCTTAAAAAAATAAAAAAAATAAAGTTTAGATTTATGAAATTTTTTAGTATTGGGGAAGGTGAAGATAGTGTTGGTCATGTTGAACAATCCCAAACTCCTCATGGGAGAAGAGAAACAAAAAGTTTATTCTTATTATTATTATTATTATTATTATTATTATTATTGAGACATTCTCTGTTATGTTAACATACTGGTAGATTAAGTTTTTTATTTGTTGAATCTGTATAAAATCACATAAAAATTAAAAGATACACAAATTTAACAGTTAAAAAAACTTAATCTACCGATACACCAGATATACTAGAGAATCTCCCTTCTTATTATTATTGATGAGCATTTTTTATTTTTATTTTTGGGAAGTGAATCGGCAAATGACGTGTACCACATACATTTGTGATTGTATAATAAACGTAGATATGGTTCCACGAAATCGGGCCACTTTACGGAAAGGTGCAGACAAAATATACTTTAAAAAATTGCACAAGGACATGGATAAAAACCAAGTCCAGCGACATACATTTAGCTTCTTTTTTTTTTTTTTGTTTTTTTCAAAAAATGATTATTTCTGTTGACAATTCTTCCAAAAACTTTGTTGGTAATAAGATGACATAACACTAGTTAGTGCGAGGACATGTGTATTATATGTATAGGTCATTACACTACACCCTTGGCCGAGTCAAAACAAAAATAAAGTAACTTCCCACCAAAAAGAAGAAAAAGAAATCCAAAGATGCAAAGTCAAACGCTGAATTAAACAACCAATTTTTGTGTTTTCTTTAGTAAGTGAAAGCGAAATGCTCAAATTATTGTATGATAACCAACTTTTCTCCCTACTCTCCAACAAATAAAGTACAAGAGACAGAGGCATAAAGCAAAGACTATATATATACATACATACATACGTGTGTATATATATATATATATACACACACACACACACAAATACTCAAAGACCACATTATATTATTGGTCGGCTGCAGCCATTTATATGTATACGTAGGATTATTTGTGCTTACTTTTTCTCCATTGTCAATTGAGCATTCAATCATATACTTGGTGATATACTGGTAATCTTTGCTGGAATCCAATTCATGACAACACGTTTCCAATGTCATATACGTATTAGTAGCTTCTATTTACTCCAAAACGTTTGGGGGTTCAGTTTTTGTCTTCTAAAAAAAAGACTGTTAGTGTTATTACGCCTCCATTTTCATTAGATGAAATTCCAAGACCTACAAATAAACAGGAAATACTTGATCAATCTTACTAAAAAAATGACTAAATTTCACTCACACCATTATAACTTATGAGTCTGACGCTGCATATTAATTGGTCGAGCGTGACCTCTGATTGAGATTATTGAGCATTAAACCTTGACACATTTTGAAAGAATAAAAAAGGACGTCTTTACTGCCGTACCACCCCAGTAATGTTTGAGATTCAACTTGCCACTATGCATAAGAACTATTTGCTTTTTTTTAAAAAAAAAAAAAAAAAGAAAGAAAAATCTATGTCCATGATCACTTTGTGATGGAAAACCACTCATTTATCACTATCATTTGTTCATCCAGTAAAATTAAGTAATGTTATTCATTGATTAATACTGAAAATACAAAAGAATAAGACATTCCATTGAAGTGTGTATTACACAACTAACGATTTGAAGAGCACTAACTATTATTTTCTCGGTCGTTTTCAAAAGGGTAATCTAGGAATTAAAAAAATATTTGTCAACGTGGCAAGTAATGGGAATCGCATTCTGATGTATATCCAAGCCGGAATCTAATCTACATCTCTCATGTTCAGTAATCGAATTCCAGATATTTCCATATCTTTCCACTTATGGACATCAACTTGGCCATTTGGTAGATCTCATTAACCTTGAATATTGCATATTGAGATGTCTCCACACTTTATTAGCAAAAACTTTCCACTAATCGTGTAATTGCACTAAAATATTGACAAGACAGATTACGCCATTGTAATTGGAGTATTGGAAATTTAGAAAAGTCAAAACTTTTTATTTCCTTTTAATTATCTAATGCAATTATTACCATCAAACAAAACTAAGAGTATGTTTGGTAGGAAAGAAAAGTAGAAGGAAGGAAGAAGGTGGAGGGATTTTGAGAGGAAAAATGAAAATATAGGTTGTTTGGTAGGAGAGAAAAGAGAATACTACATGTGGGCCTCATCATTTTTTTTCTTTCCACAAGTGGGCAGAAAATGAGATGAAAAATGTGGACTACTCATTAAAGTGAGCAAAGTTACTAAACTACTATTTTCTCCATCAACATCCAAACAAAAAATTTAAGGGTATAAAAGTAATTTACAAGTAAGATTTTTTCTTTCCTCCCAATTTAACTTCCAATACCAAACAAGTGAAGGTAAGCTCATTTTCTTTTCATCTTCTCATACCAAACAACATAAAAGAAAATCAATTTCCTTTCCATCATTATTATTTTCCATCACTTTCATATTTTCTTTCTATCATATTTTCTTTCCTTCCTACCAAACATAGCATAAATGTAAATAGGAGGCGGGAGACTTGTTTAGTTGTCAAGAATATATTCTTGAACATTGCAAATGAGATGAATCTTCACGATTTCAAGCAAGATGGATAAAAAGGTTTTTTATTTTTTTTATTTTTTATTTTTAAGATGGATAAAAAGGTGGCTCAACTTGCATTTATATCAAGTTCACGTCAGCTCTCAAGAACGAGATCGGAATTGGAGGAGAAAACGACCAATATGTTATGCTAAAACCATAAATTTAGGCACATTGTTTCGTATACTCAAACTCAAATAATTCATCCTATTAAAGTGTTTTCCTCTCACAAAAAATTTAAATTTCAAACATCATAATCAATAATCATAATTTGAGTATACCTTCTAAACGGACCTAATTTTCCATTCATCCAAACACAAAGGTAATCTTTCTTTGCACCTCGTGGGTAAGAAGGAAAATAGATGAAACATTATTTATATTCAAGTCACAAAATTTCCCTTACAAGAATGCACCATCATCCACACGGTTCAATCATTGGATCAGGAAACTCCTATAACTACAGAAGTTGATCAGTAGCTTTCATATCTCATCCCATCAAGGGAAATAAGACAAGTGCGAGACGGGTTGTAACGGATGATATGCAGCGATTTCCAGGGTACCAAACGCAACTACATTTAGAAAAATATGATTGACACGCCCATTGTAAAGCATCCAACAGCCACCCAAGGGCTCAATCGTTCACCTATTTCAAGTAACCGCAAAAGTTATTCATCAGGGGGGGGAAAAAAAAAAAGGACTCCAATGCAAACAAGGATTGACTTAAACACAGACTTGAATGATCACACGCTAAACCAGAAGGGCACCAACTAATTTGTATATTCTACCTATGTCCATCTTTATGGGTTTGTTTAAATATGTATGAAGAAGTATAAAGGGTAGTTCTAAGTCATGCCTAATGCTTAGGTTGCCTTAATGAGAGAGTCCCACTACAATAACTTCATCTAATCTATTAATCCTTGTATAACAAGATCTCCTCACCCTTCAATGCAATTAGACAATACAGAAAATTGATTTCAGGTTCAGATATACTCTGTAAAGTTGATGGGAGCTACACAACCAAATACTTAAGTACGTACCTATTCTAGCCGCCTTCCAAAAGAATCCACGAAATCTGCCAAAAGAATAATATTTGTAAGAACACAGATAGGAAAATCTTAACAGATATGCATATAAAGGCAAACAACAAGACATTTAAAAAAGAAGTAAAAGCGAAGTAGAAGACGAGGCAAATGCTTGAAAATGCAAACTACAGCCACCTAATTTATCAACAACCATTCCAAAGGCAGAAATTACATCATTTTTTCCTGCAATCTCAAAGTAAACCACCAGCAGAAATGGTGTATGAAGGATCAAAATTAAACAAAAGGTGAAATCGAACCACCTATGCATCACACAATTATTTTCAAAAAAAAAAAAAAAAAAAAAAAAAAAAGCTTTTCATACTTCTTCCCGATAATCCTAGTTAGGCCTGTGATTTGCTCCCATCTAAGCCTCAGTGAAAATCTAAGCCTCCATAGGCTTGTGGCTATTCACCAAGTAACCTGGCAAGTTAAACCCAGATTAGATGGGAGCAAATCACAGGCCTAACTATTTGATGAGCTATTTCTAAAAGTGTCCTTTATGCACTCTTATTAGAGCATATTATTATCCAACCCACCATTTTCCCTACTCCCGAAGAATTTTGACAGAAGAAGATTCCAAAGACATTCATTTATGTCTCTCATACTATGTAAACGTGCAATAAGCCTATAATTACATAAACCAAGCACCCCAAAACTGAAAAGCCGACTAATCAAGTAGTGTGTTTGGAAAGAGTGTCTAAAAGTACTTCACACGGACACCATTAACCTTAAACCAAGCACATTTACAGTTATTTGGAGAAGCCACAATTCTCAACTTTTGGCTTGTAAAAGTAGAACTTCCTCCAAAACATTAATCCTAAACTAAGCCTAAAGGCGTTCTAAGTCCAAATAAACTTTGACATTACCAAAACAAAACTGAAAAATTACACTTCTGATCCATAATTACCAACCATTCACAAATCACAACCAAACAAATTGCACGCGTCCTTCATCTCATATCATTGATTAATGCAAAATAAACCATAAATAATTCATAAATCAAAGTCTCCACATTTCTGAATCACTATTTTTCTTTGTTCCATTCATTCCAAATATTACAAAAGTCACCACCGCAACACAAATCTTAGCTAGTTAAACCCAAACACAACTGAACCTAAAGAATCAGAATCAAATTTACAATGCCAAAGGAGTGGAAACCAACCCAGTTTTCTGCTCAAGGATCGCCGGGAATTGCATCTTCAAGAAAGTGCAAGTGCAAATCACCAAAAGCACCACCGTCAAGAACGAATGGAAATTGAAAAGCGCCGACTTCATCAATCCCCAACAGATTAACAAAATACAAAATTGTGAATAAAATAAATAAATAAAAACTAAAAATTCGAATCAAAATACAGAAGTTTAGATGCGAAAAAATTCATAAACTGAGATGAAACGATCATACCATTTCTAGGTTTCTTAAATCCGATCAGATCTGCGCGACGAACAAATTGAACCGCGAGTAACGATCGGATTACGTATTGAACACGAAATATCCAGAGAAATCGTTTCCCTGCTAGGGTTTAAGGAAGAAAAAGAATCAAGATTTGGGAAAAGCTTTTCAGAAATCAACACTACAGGTTCGCTACAGAAATCATATATCAAGTTTGATGTGGTCGACATGATTATGATGAAAACTTCAGAAAGGAGAAAACTTGACGCTATACGACAGCGTTTCCATGGCAAAAAGATTCGCTATCAGAAAACGACATGTCGTCAATACAAATCTTAGATTTTATGTATGGATACCCCTGAACTTTTTAATTTTATCAACTAAGTCCTTAAACTAAATAATTTGGCAATTAAACTCTCAAATTTCAAAATCGTTGCATTGCTACTCCAATTTTTTTTTTTTTTAAATTTTTTTTCCCAAACTTGAAATTCGGAAATTTAAAAGGCAAAGTTCGCGCCATTTCAAAGCAAAGTCTTCTTCTCCTCGTGAGAATCTTCATCGTCTTGTCCTGGATTCTTCGTCGCCATTTCAGAGCTTATTATCGATTACGTTTTCTTCAGAACTTTCATTTTTTTTTCCTTTTCCCCTTCTTCCGAATTATCTTCACAACTCTGTTGAGAATCGTCAATGGCGGATGTGAAGAAATGGAGAGTGACCTACACGAGGCACATCAAGCAGAAGCGCAAGGTTTATCAAGACGGATTCTTGGAGCTTCACAAAACAACCAACAAGGTAAGAATGTATTTACGATTACTCAGAAAATTTATCGATCTTTCTTTTCTTTTAATTTGTCTCAACAATTTTGCGTGTTTGATTTGCGATTCTGAATTTGTGTGCAGCTTTTGCTGTACGACGAAGGCGAGAAGCTTTTGGAATGCAGGATTTTGAAGAAAGACGAAGTAGTTAGCTGTGGCGAAACTCTCACATTCAATGCTTTCCTTGTCGACGTCAATGGCGCCGAGGGAGATCACGAGGAGCCTCCAAATTCTTCAAATTTACGTAGAAGAGAAAGTCGAACCGCCGAGAAAAGCAAATCGCGGCGGCCTCCTCTGAGTCCATCGCATATGATTATAAAAGGTTTGCTAAGATCTGAATGATCTCTGTTAATCTCTTTTGTAATTTCAATAATTCCATTGCACAATCGGCCTGAGGATTTCAAAGGAGCTTGTTGTCTTTTCTGTGTACACTAGCAGAAAATGATCGACATTAGTATGGATTTGTATGTGTGTTTATCTGATGATGAAATTTCTTAGATTTTAAGAAGAGAGAACTACGCAAGTATGAAGCAATACAAAGCAAATCTCCGGATACAACAAAATCAAGTGTAACAGGTTCGTCCTCTATATATATATATATAATTTTTTTTTTCCGGCATAAGTAATGGGGACTCCTATCCATGTATTTGTGCAACTGAGATTTTTTGCTATTTTTTTTTTTCCGGCAAAAGTAATGGGGACTCCTATCCATGTATTTGTGCAACTGAGATTTTTTGCTAAAAGATTTTTCATTTGTGGCAGTTTAATTTTACATGTTTTTTGTGTGATAATCATCTATTTGATATAATTTTGTTATTGTTGTATTACCTAGTTGATCCTTTATAATGCAGAATGGGAAGTCTTGTACACAACACAGCTCACACAAAAGGCGAAGAAGTATCATGATGGTTTTGTACAGCTTTCGATTCGTGGATCCATTGGGAGGCAGGTTGACTCCTAAAACCACTTCTGCGTCTGTGTTTTAACTGATATGGACAAATGACTGATCAGGAAATATGTTTCTTTCATCACCCTCTCAAGTTTCTTGCTTTTTCAGCCAAATATGATTTCTCATATTTCCCCCTTGGTTTCAGCTCACGCTATTTGATGAAAGCAGAAATAGCTTAGACAGCAGGTTTCTGAAGAAAGGTGAAAAGATAGAATCCGGATTAACAATAGCATTCAATGGTCACTTAGTTGAAATCGGAGAACCTCGAGGAGATCATGAAAGCAATGAAAAAAATCATTCCAATGTCAAAAGGGAAAAGGGAGTAATGCACGGACAGCAAAGCTGTGGTTACAGGAAAAATACTCTTAAAAAAGGTTATTAAGATGAACATTAAAGTTTTCAGAAATTTGAATTTTTTTGAGAATTCTTTCTTAATTTATCATTCGCCTTTTTCTAAGGCATAAACTTGGACCAATTTTCTTTGTATATGTTACTTTTGGGATCTGTAAAATTTTTTCTTGGCTAGATAATATGTACCAGCAGCCCTTATGGGGGTCCGCTTATTATCGAACCAAATAATTAGTTGCTTTCTTTTCTTGTGGCCATTTACTCCTAAAATTGTTTTTTCTGGGATATGTGGCTTCAAAACAGTTGCAATAGCCTTTCATTCTCAAATGTAATAGTTTTCTCTATTCCAGAGTCCATTGAGAATGAAGTTCGAAACGACGGGGTATCTCAAGGAAGTCAGGATTCAGCGGAACCTAGTGCAACAGGTTAACATGTTCAATCTTTTCTAATATGCCCAACTGTTGACTTTACGTCCCTGATTAAATGCCTTTTTGATGTAGAGTGGCAGGTCCTCTACACAACACAATTAACTCAAAAATCCAAGAAGTATCATGATGGTTTCTTAAAGCTTGAAATTTGTGGCTCCCGTGGGAGGCAGGTACGTCTTCTGCACTAATTTTACTTTGTTGCCATCTTATTTGGGTGATTGTCTTGTATGTTAATCCATCCACACGAATGGACGCAAACATCCTATTTCCAATCATTTACGTAGATATAGAAGTCTGACTTACCTGTTTTGATGCTTTTCTGATATGTTCAGTTTAAGTTGACACTTTTTTTCTTCCACTAGGCTATGCTGTATGATGAAACTAGGAAACTCTTGAATACCAGATTCCTGAAAAAAGAAGTTTTAAGAACTGGTGTATCATTGGCATTTGATGCATATTTGATTGACATTGGAGAACTTGAAGTAAAAAATGAAACTAGAGCTGAGTTAACCGTTCAAGCAAACAATTGCAATATCGTCAAGGAAATAACGAAAATGCACGGACAACAAAATTCTCTCACATCCAATAACTGTGTTTTAAAAGGTTAGTGTGATGTAGTTGTCATACAATCTTCTTTTTTTTTTTTTTTGATGCATATTTGATTGACATTGGAGAACTTGAAGTAAAAAATGAAACTAGAGCTGAGTTAACCGTTCAAGCAAACAATTGCAATATCGTCAAGGAAATAACGAAAATGCACGGACAACAAAATTCTCTCACATCCAATAACTGTGTTTTAAAAGGTTAGTGTGATGTAGTTGTCATACAATCTTCTTTTTTTTTTTCTTTTTTCCTGGCTGTTAGTTTAAGAAATCATTTACTATTCTCTCCATCTTATGCATGTTCTTTTCCTTGCCAATAACCCTTCTTCTTATTGATTATGAAAAAGTTTTGCGCTTAACAATCTTTTGACTACTAAGCATGGGATATTGAGAAAATAAACCTTTTAAAACATCCAATATCCTCTCACATCCAATATCCTCCTGATGTTAATATGTTATCTTGGTTGCATTGCAGGAAAATCTCACACCAATGTCCGTTTAAGGAAAGATGCAGAATCAAAATTCAACTTCTCCAATCTGCCTACAAAGGAAGCAAGCATGGAGGAACCTTCAAATAAGCGTTTACGTGATGGTGTGTCTATATATCCTTAAATTATAAAAAAATATTGAAACGAGACAATATGTCCCGCCCCATCAATTATTCATTAAATTTTGGCTGGTAACTAAATTATCATTTTGTTATTATAATCATTACTTTGGACGTTTTCTTGTGCATGTTTGCCTTCTTATCTACCACCTAATTTTAGCGTTTGGTTATGCATATCTTGGGTCATTGAAATGAATGGCTTTGAGAATTACTTTTCCACTTGCACATATGTAAATGCACTATCTTGAAAACAGAAGGCCTCGACAGAGCCGAAAGTTTGTTCTTGATCTCAAACTCTGGATTGCATGCAATCATATTAATATGCACCTTAACATATTGCTTATCAAACATACTTTCTTCCCCATTGTGCAGTCAGTCAAATTTTGTCTATTCTGCAAAAACCTAGGAAGGAAGAAAGCATGGCTGCAGGTTATACAGATGACAAGGTGACCCCTACAAAGCGGCCTAAAGTTTCAAATGCTGCAGTTCTCGAACTCCCTGAAGATGATCAACCACCAAAATCATTAGTCCCACATGATCAATCAACTGAAAATGTGGATGCTAGGGAATCAAGAGAAAATATAGACCTTGACAAACCATCTGATACTATGTCTTCCAAAGGCAAATCGTGCAACTTTTTAAATTTGAAATGTGAATCACTCTCAAGACGTTCAATTTATTCTGAACATCTGACAAAAAACTTAAAACGAATTCCGGTTTTGCAGAAATATCCAGTTGCAGTGGCAGCCAAGTAGCTAAGGACATGGATAATGGAAACTTCGACCAGGTACAAACCACAATTCTCCTTATTTTCTGCTGAGAAAATAGACACACTCATGGTGTACAATCATTTTTCATCACGGTTCATTGTTATGATTCATATATAGATACTCTTTTGTCGTCGTTTTTGGTAGAATGTTGGTGTTCCTCAACCCAAGAGGAAGAAGAAAAAAATGAAAAATGAAAACGAAAAGTATAACATTAACTTCTCTCTTATTGTTGCAGCAGCTTTATTCAGAAAACACGGAGGTTGATGCATGGTGTGATGGAGCAAACGCTTCCAATATGCCAAGTTCCGCCCCTTCTTGTGGTCATGTTAGTGATAAAAAGAATCTTTCTCAGGAACTCACTTGTGTGAAGGAAATGGACGAATACCCAAGTTTTGATCTTGGATTTTAAATAGTGACAGCATTATTAACATAGAAGCCTTGTTACGGCTCAATGATGCAGTGGAACACAATCAAAATATTGTCACATGAAAGGTTAATACCGTACCATTTCCCTTTTCAAAATTGTTAGTGACAAGTATAATCTAAGTACGATTCACTCGTCTCTTAAAAATTACAGTTCTTATAAGATACAATTGTAAAGTGTGCCATGAAGACTTGTGCAAGAAGGAAGCCTAAACATCCAGTTGAACACTTGCAGTATATGATAAAAGATCCTTTTTTTTTTTCTCTTAAAGAAATTGTGTAGGAATGTGAAACAAATATCATTACCATAAGACTAAAATGACTTGGAAGAACGAATTACTTCAAATGTGCTCCTTTATAGATCTCAGTTCCCATTGAAGTTGTACTTGTTTGACGTGGCATCCTTTTTACGCTTGCGCATGCTAACCAAAGCCTTCAATATGCGTCTGTTTAAGCCAGAATGTTCTGGACTTTTGGCTCTATCTCTTTCTGTATGAATAGACATCGAAACCGATCTCCAAGGCTCTGTTGGGTACTGCAAATATAGAAGAAACAGCATTTTCTGTTAAATCTACTCGGACAATATGCCAAAACCACAACCTACTCGTTCAAACAATTTCTCCGCCATTCTATAACTAGTAGTTCATGCTTACCCGTTGTTTGGAAGCAGAGGAGTTCACGGTCGTTGATCTCTTGACAAGACCGGAATGCGGAAAATGATTTGCTGGTTCTTTCCTCTCTGATGAAACCAGAGAAAAGAAAAAAGAAAGAGAGAAAATATAATAATAAGAGCATACAATCCCACAAAAACCCTCTTAAGACCTCATAATTAACATTGTTAAATCCACCAGGGAAAGACATTTATAAACATTGATATAGACCTGCTTTGGAGGCTGTTCTTGTCAAGTGAAAGGTTTTGGGTGAAGATTGTGAAGACGGCGTTGACGTTGAATTCTCTTCACTGAATGGGCCAAATGGCAGTTTACAAAGAAGAGCATGAGCTCGGTGAAATTATAGGCATGTGTGAGTTTATTATAACAGTGTTTCCATTTCAAAGAATAGTGTATCAGTATCTACCTCACTATTGTTGGAGAGATCTCCCTAGTTGTTGCTTTGGAAAAAACATTCAGAAAAATAAACCAGTTAGCATTTCCGTAGTAACTTGAAAGAGATATACCGAAGTTATTGCAGAGATGAAACTGAAATACCATTTCTGAATTGAAACCAATCATTTTCGACACCGTGATACATCAAATTAGACTGACCAATAGCATTTTTGGCGGCTCCACCTGAACAAAATCATATATATATATATATATATTAGTGTAACCAGGTCACTAAAACACATTTTTCTTTTCGAGATTAATCAAATTTTTATTGTGAGGAGAAGAGTTTTATGAATGAATGAATGAATGAATACATAGGAGAGCATATTTGCCTGGAATGATGTACCGCTTATGATGCCTTGGAAAACTAAATGCCAACGATTGTTGGAACAAACCACTGCGATCGATGAGGTCTTGGCTTGTTCTCTGTCTCTAAGATGGCCAAGAAACAGATTCAGAAGATAAAAATAATACATATAGGCCCCGTTCACTTTGCAGATTCGAGTTTTCAATTCGAGCTGAGATGTAATATTTTTTGAGAGCTTTTTACTGTAACAGAAAAAGTTCGATGTGACATTTTATGATAACTTTTTACTGTAGAAACTTAAAATTAAAAACCCGAATCGGTGAAATGAACGAGGCCATAATATTAGAGAGGAAAGTGTTACAAAATAATCGCATTCTGGAATAATTTTAGTGAGTGTTGAAAGTATGAAACTTCGATAAGATACAATTCTTAACCGTTAAATCACATTAGCATCCTACTATACTCAGACTAAAAAAAGTATGATAATTTAACGAAACTTGATGAAAATCTAATTATAAAAAACTATTTCCGTACAAAGATTAGATTTTATGGTAACTGATATACAATATGCACTCCTATGCACTCAAAGACAGATACACTCTAAATCATAAAATTGCAATCAAATTCTGAGCAAAGGGAGGGTAAATTTTGGAGGCATAATAATGTTTGATGGAAAATTATAGCAATTGCCATTTGAAATAGGTTCTTCTGTCCTCCAAATGGGCTCTTTTTTGCATCAGTTTACACAGAAAATACTACTATCTTTTCCTGAAATAACAGGGAAGTGAACTAAGTACCTGCTCAATGCAAGAGAATTTGAGGTCAGCTTCAGAAACGTCAACAGTTTTTTCATCCACAAAATTGTTGACCTTATCTGCCATAGAACCCAAGTGGTCTACAGTATTTATGAATGCTTTAATGGTGTAATCTTTTAAGGTCTCCACCACTCTAAAGATTATGAAGAACAAGATAGAAGATTAAGAACTGTAATCGAAAACGAAAATGATAGAAAGCAGAAAAAAAAAGTTTTGTACATAAACTGACTTACATTTGTTTCTGATCGTCTTTGCTATAAGATAATTCAAAATACTCTGCTGCTGAGTACAACTGTTTCCTCAGATTCTTCAATTCCTTAATTCCCAAATGCATTAAAAAAAAAACACAATTTAATTTTGTCTCGTCACAATTCTTTCATAAGCTCAGTCATTCTGAAAATTTTGAAACAAGAAATTGTAATAAATTGCATTGTAAATCTTAATCAATGAGATAATTAACTAGAGCTCACATTCAAGCTCTCTGAGAAGACCATCCTTTGCTGCATAAAGAGTTCATCATGGTGTGAAGGCTTTGGTGCAGAAACTGAAGAGGTAAAATTAACACTCTCCATGGACAAGTATTCTTTTGACCTGTTATGAAAATCTAAAAGGAAAAAGAAATTTTAGAATCATGTTTAATCTGTGACCCCTTGAGCCATTATAAGAAGGAGCTTTCCGTAGAACCCCACCCGCAGAGTAATATATATATATATATATATATATATATATATTTTCATACCTTGTGGTAAAAATCTTGTTATAGGAAACTATATGCAGATTTTAATAGAAAAGTTCAACTGCTATTTGGAACATCAATTATAATTATATGGCTCGTTTGGTTTGAACAGAAAAGTTTAAACAAAAATTTAAATATTATGAGAGAAAGTATTATAGCCAAAAAAAATTTAAACAATAGTTCGAATCTATAAAACAATCTCCCTAGTAGTTTATTGACTAGAAAAGCACAATTTTTTGGTCAAACTGCAACTGTTGGATGGAAACTTGTCCATATGTCTCAGTGAATTATGTGGCTTGTGAAAGTTATTTTTCCATTATGGAACTAAATTAACAACAGTCATAATATTCAAGTAATTCAGGTTTTTCTTCACAAACAAACAGAAAAATGGACGTCTGTAAAATACCAAACAAAATGCAGTACGAAAGAAAAGAACAGACAATAGAGTGATCAGATAAAGAACATACACCTGTGTCTCTCCTGTTCTTAAGTCTTGAACAGCAAATATGAGTTCTACTTCTATTCAAACTCAGAGAGAGAGAGAGAGAGAGAGAGAGAGAGAGAAGTGACAATTATGAATAATAGTTAGTTTGGATTACATAAATATGAAAGAAAATTAGGAGCATCTGCATACTAATCATTCTTGTTAAAGTCAGTTTGCATGTCTTTTCTGCAATGGGGAAAAGCATGAGCCAATTAGGATCATCCAAGTGGCAAGTGCACAGTGGTTTGCTTCTTTTCAAATGTGAGGGACCCACAAGTAGATGGGAGAAGAAAGCGGGGTCCTATTAAACCTTGATTACGTTACCACATGGAGTCATTGAGGATAACTACTTTGCCTGCCCAAAATTTATTTGGAATAGCCAAAAGCAAGCAAAAAAGGTTGATTAAACATTTAAGTAGTGGATCAAACTTTCTTTTGATCCAACTACTTGACCCCTCTTTTATTTATATTTATTTATTAAGAGACCACAGCGTTTTATTTATTGTAGAGACAGGATATTGAAAAATCCACCTGCAAAAATAAATAACTAGGATGACTTTTGTGATGATTTCTTTTCTATTAAGGCTTTTCAGAAAAAGAACCGAGATTGAAAAAGTTTGATGTCGTTACCTTCTCAAGTATTAGATTTCCATATCGTGTTTTTTTTTTGTATCTTTCTGAGAAGTCATTTGATACGTCAATTTAGGAAAATGTTAAATTTGTACTACTGAGAGAATATGGCAACCTAAACTATTCAAGAATTTTGGAGCCATATATGGTGGTTGAGGACTCCTCAATGCCTTGATATTTGATGCAAATTGTTAAGATTATCCACTCATTTGATGATTCTTGAGGTCATTATGGACTCAGCATTTTCAATTTTTATTATGTTTTCACACCTTTCCACATGCATCCTAATTTGGATTAGTCAACACTAGAATTTAGAGGTGCCAATCAATTTGCAATTATGCTGATTGATGTTAATTCTGCGCCATACGAATCGAATCATCTTAATAGATCTAATTAAATTATCATTGAATTCCTTTTTTACTATGGTGCTTTATTCATGTCTAATATTGGTTTTGCTTTACGTTTTTCGGTTAATAAGGAACCATTTCAGAGATCAATATCCACTCTTGAGAAATAAAAATGTATCAAAAGCTTAGCAATAATGGATCCAAATACCACAAAGCTTAGCAATATGTGCCACCAAAGCGACCAAGTTGAGAATACAAAGGAAATGATTTAAGAAGATATGTGCCACCAAAGCGACCAAGTTGAGAATACAAAGGAAATGATTTAAAGGAACTCGGCCTCGATTTGATGGAGTATTGCGTCTGAAAGCACGAGACACGACATAGGCAGCTGGCTCTACACGATCCTCTCCAACTCTCTTGCATAGCTGAGTGTCTGGTTGATGAGCTGCAGGGAAGGAATCTCCTTGCAAGGTGAAGATTCTTTTGCCTTCTGGAATACCACTAAACCATCCTTTACGTCCCACTCGATGTGCTCCTGCATTCATAAAGAAATTCTAAGATCTGTAACCTAAAAGAGAAAAATGAAAAAATGACAGCAGCAATAATCTTTACCTCTTCGATATACTTTAGAAGTTCTTGGTCAGATGTGAACAGCAACATTTGACGTGCATCATTGATTGAAAGATAATCATATGCCTTCTCGCTGCATCCAGCTATCTCATCTCTAGGACGCAAAACAGAAATCAATTACAAATGTTGAAACTACACAAGGGTTTCCAAATTGAACTGCGGCTTTTTCAATGGTTAAGTTTGTATGTACGAATACACGAATACCAGAAATACTAGGAATCATCGGTCCATTTTTATATACAAAACTAAATTGAAACTACACAAGGGTTTCCAAATTGAACTGCGGCTTTTTCAATGGTTAAGTTTATATGTACGAATACACAAATACCAGAAATACTAGGAATCATCGGTCCATTTTTATATACAAAACTAACAATTTACATGTAATAATAATCATACCACATGCAATTTGATTTTGGGGCTCTTCTTAAAAGGAAGAAAAACAAGCTGCTGAAATATGCATGGATTCACAGGAAGACAGTTCAATTTATTGCCGCCATACACTAAGGAATACCATACCTAACTGTCTTCGCCAGGAGATCCATGAAATAGACGTAAGTCTCATGAGGTACTGTCTGCCGAGCACTCAATACACGGTTATAAGCACCCTCCATGAAGGATTGCTCCAACTCCACAGCATGTTTGATGCATGGGTTCTCCAAAGCAATAGATGAGAGCAATTCCAATTCAGTATGAAACTCGGCAATTCTATTCTGCACAAGGAGTCTCAACAGGTTGAGTCCTAAGATTGGGTACTCCTCGGGGGATGGTGGAATCCGGTCACTGCCCCACAACAAAATTAATTGAATTAGTTTAGTTGCCGGCTAAATATTTAGCAAAGAGAAGTACAAAGACAGCGAAGGGGAGGATCTTAGGAACATATATCAACAACCATTAAACTCCAACCCCACCCCCGATCAACCAAAAAAAAAAGGCAGAAAAATCAGTAGATCTAAAAAAGTTTTAAACCAAATGAGTAAAATAATCTAGAGTTATGGAGCTTATTATAACACTCCCCCTTCCCCCCCCCCAAAAAAAACTACATAAAAATAAAAATAAAAAAGGAGAGAGAAGCTACAAGGCACCATAGTAAAATGATTATAAGGATAAAACTTGATAATGCACTTTTATAGCCTAAAAATGCACATTTCTGCTTTGATGCCCCTAGCATGGATGCCCAACTCTACTTTCCAAAATTAAAAATGGAATCCAGGCATGTGTTAAATTAAGTAATAGAAAAAATACCGAGCATCTGTATAATAAGGCTTCAATTGGAAGAAATCTCTCTCAAACGCATCTTGATCCTCAACTTTCACACTCAGAACAACAGCATGCTCGTAAATGTCCCCTGAAAGTTTTAAACGAGATATTGATCATTGCAAAAAGATCAAAATACTAAAATAATAACAGCTCACAATAACACAATCTTTGATAGCAGACAGTGGGGCATCCTCAACGAACTCGGAAAATCATATAATTTTCTGGCAGACTTTGATTCCTCAATCACTATCCTATGCATTAAACATCCAAACACTTTCAAGGTTCTATCTAGATATTATTATGAACAAATCATCATTTTAGCTCCATGTCCAATTTGTCCCATTAATTTTTCCGTATGTGAAAAGAGGGAATAGTCTCTGTTAAAGTCAATCCTTTCACAGCATGTTGAAGTAACTCATTTACAGTACTATTTCAGCATGATTTTAATCCAAAGATTCAAACGAAAATATGACTAAAAATGACATGGAGAGGAATGATCAGATTGAATCGCCAACCCACCAACGAGTATAAAGACTAGCATTTTATATGATTTTGATGTATATTAAAACTATCTACTATTTGCCACAAGAATAACAAGATTCATATTTCTTACTGTACCATGCACTCATTTCAAGAACCATTGCAAACTCTAAAGACTGAAAGCAATACATTTGACGGGAAAGCACCCTCCTTCAGAAATTATAGAATGGGAACTATTATAAATTAGTATGACCCTAAAAAATGGAAAAAGGAAACAACGGCAAAAGGAGGCAACAGAATTGAGTTGGGAATTTTACTTGCTATTGTCAGTTCATGAACTGCGTTCGGCGTTTCTTCAAACAAAGGAGGAAGGCTTCTGAATGCTGTCAGCAAGACCTGCAAAGTTATCAGCCAACGTAACTCAAACCGTGAAAGCAAAACGAAAAATCCATCTAAAAAAACACAAACTTTTTTTTTTATTTTTTAAAAAGACTTGAATTCCCCTCAAATGGTCCGAGCTAAATGCGAATCAAATCATAACCCTGGAGCGTTCCAAGATACCAAAATTCAAAACTGATGTCAACCACTTCTCTATCTACATCACCATTGCAAGATAATACCATAAAGAAGTAATTTTTTTTAAACCAAATCTACTCAAAAGCCAACAAATGAACCAAATTCACAATCCAAAACAAGTGAAAAGCAACCCTAATTGCGTCGCAAATTCCAACATGCTACTACACAATTTGCAGATAAAATTTCTATACATCATTTCATGAACCTGAAATATGGCAAAATGATAAGTATATTACATCGCTATATGATTAAAATTTCGAAGAACCAAATCTCTGAAGAGGCAACGAAACTTCCCTAATTCCTCCTTTTCTAAAACCCGTCAATTTTGGGGACGAAATTGGAAGAACCGTTACTATACAACAATAAGCAATCCACTAAAAACGAAAACTTTGAAGCGCAGAAACTAGGGTTTCCGGAAAAGGTACCTTGAGCTGAGAAAGAAGATTGGTACAGGTATTGAAATCCTTGCGTAAAATCGCGGCTTTGAAGCGCTCAAAGAGCTGCGAAACCTCTGTGAGCTTTGGATCCATGGCTGACTTCCTCTGCAGTGTCCGATCTCTCGCTGTTTGATGTCGTTTGATTTTGGCTGAAAAGAAGTGAAGTTCTTTTGCTTGTCTTTCAAGAAGGAATTTGCCTTTTTCTAGGGTTTGAATCCGGTGGCAAAATCCGACCCGGAAACCAACAGATGGTTTGCCAGAAAGATTTAACGACGTGTATTTATTCGGGGAGAAAACGTACGACATGCGGTTTAGACCATATACAAAGACGTGCCGTTCAACGAGATAAACGACATGTTTGAGAGGCATTTTGTTTTTGTCTTCCCGCAAAAGAAATAAAAAACGGCATGTCGTATGTTGTTAACAAGGGCAAACGGGCCAACGGCCAATGAGTGCTTCTTATTTGTTTAGCAAGTACTTTTTTTTTATAGAAAATTGTAGAATTTACTCTTCAAGAGTGAGTCTAAATTTTACCGATTATTTTTTATTAATACTCTTTTATTAGTATAATTATTTAACTAAAAACCTCATTCTTAATTAATACTCTTTTATTAGTATAATTATTTAACTAAAAACCTCATTCTTGATTAATACTCTTTTATTAGTATAATTCTTTAACTAAAAAGATTATTGATTAAGAGTAAATAGTAAAAATTCTTATCCATGCACTTTAAAAAGTATTTGTCTCTTCACTCCCTCCCCAACTCTATTTTTTTTTTACTTCGAAAAATGGGATTAATTTTCTATTATTGACCTTTTAATCATAATTTCCTTTTCAATAGAATAGGTCAATTTAAATAAATTGAAAAAAAAAACTGAACATATAAGTGATATATATATATATATACAATATATATATATATATATATTGTTTGATAAGCCTTTGGCATTCCCAAATTTTGAACCTGGAACCTTCTATCCTAAACCCTCCCTAGCCCCAAATGAGTAATGTATAGGTTGATATTAATTTGGTCAATTCTAGAAAAATTTGCCTATTTCATCTTTAATTAAGAAAATCATGCCTCGTTTTGTTTTGTCAAAAAACTCATATGAGAGAAACGACAAATTATATAAATCGACATGAATGTCGTTTTGTTTAGCATGTCCTCACCCCAGTTGCTCTCACAGTCTCACTAGAAAACCACTCGGTCTTCTATAACGGCGTCATGATGTTGGTAAAATATAACGCAATGTGACCCTTCAATATCAGGACTAGTGCTGGAACTTTGGACGGGCCGCCCAAAAAACCCGAGGATTTGCCCGAGCCCGAACCCGACCCGCCCAAGATTTTTGGGCCGCCCGCTCGAGCCCGAATTTCACCTTGAACGGGTCGCGGGTTTGTATTTGGCGGCCCGAGCCCGCCCGAATTGCCCGAATTTTTTAAATATTTTTTTAATATTAAGTTATTTATATATATATATTAGTATTACAATTTATATATATTATATTTATATATATATTAAATTTGAAATGAACACACGAACTATATAAAAAAATTATTTCTTTATTAATTTTTAAATTTGTAATTCATGATTGCCTCATTAAAAA
>NW_010365952.1:205630-205878 GCF_000414095.1 Morus notabilis
TCCTCAAGTATTCTTCCTGTCGTACTGAAGGCTTGTTCGGATGAAACAGTGGAGACTGGGATCGAAAATATATCCATTGCCAATCGAGTTAGGATTGGCCAAGTTAATGCTCGCGCCCTCCACCATTGAACTAAGTCAAACGATTCTACCGTACTGCCGACTACTAAGCCTTTACTGAGGTACGCCATAAGCTCGTTGAAGCTGCTGCCGCCACTGCCACTTGTTGATGAAGATCCACTTCCACTCAC
>NW_010365952.1:205927-254709 GCF_000414095.1 Morus notabilis
AAGAATGAATGCGGGTTTTCATCCTGTTGTTGTGGTTCCTGTACTCTAGAGTTTGTGCTTCTAAACCTAATCTCATATTTACTATAGATCTCATATATTTTTGCCTTTATTATTGAAAATTGGTCCGTATAAGTGATGCCTAAAAATTCACATACGTTTTCTAAACCACTTTTTAATCCGTCTAATTTTAATCTAGGATAAAAAATTGTACCTAAACCATATAACAAAGGTAACTTAGACCAATATTTTTAAAATTTTTTTTCCATAGAATGAACAGGAACTCCTAAGATTGGGTCCTCCCTATATTCGTGAAATAAAATACTAATTCTTAAAAGTTCTCCTAAAGCTAAAGGTGATGTTGGGTAGTATGTTCCACTAAGTTTTAGAGTAACTTCATGAAACCTACCTAAAAATTGATACAAAACTTCGGCAATTTGCCAATCAAATTCATCTATATGTCCTACTCCTAATTTTGCACACATATAGTTTGTTATAGCATCCTTATAAGGGATGCATTGTTGAAGCATAATATAAGTTGAGTTCCATCTTATAGGCATATCTAACGCTAATGCTCTAGGAGGTATATTTAATGCTTGTAAAAACCTAAACCAATCTTCTTGTCTTTGGTTACTACCTTGAATCCATGCAAGACTATATCTAATTCTTTTAATGTGATTACCCATTTCTTTTAAACCGGATTTAACTATTAAATTGATTACATGACATGCACAACGTTGGTGGAAAATAGTACCGTCACCGAATAGACTTAAATCATTTTCAAAAAATTCAATTGCTTTTGTATTGGCACTAGCATTATCTAATGTTATAGCCATTACTTTATCTCTTAAACTAAATTCATCAATTACATTTAAAATCGTGTTATATATTAAATCTGCGCTATGTGATCCTAGAACACATTTAAAACCTAATATTCTCTTATCTAAATCAAATCCTTTAAAGTAATGTCCGGTTACAGCTAAATAATCTTTATGGGCAATGGCAGACCAAATATCTGCCGTTAACGCAACGCACCCGCTAGTCGAGTGTAAAAGGTTTATTAATGCATCTTTTTCTTTTTTAAATAATTTTAATAAATCTTTCCTAAGAGTAGTTTTTGAAGTGAACTGTGCATTAGGATTGTGTACAACCTTAATATATCGTTGCCAATTAGGATGCTCTACAAAACTAAGTGGTTGATCTAAAGCAGCTATCATTCGCGCAACTTCCATACGATCTTCTTGCGGATCGTATTTCCAAGTGGTTAGACCACCGGTTGCGCGATCAAAAGATAATTGTGTTTGGCGGAGTTCGGGTCCACTAGATTGGCTAAGCTTTTGAAGACACTTTTCAGAGTGTCGTCTCAAGTGTGTGGTGCCGTGAATAGTATCACCTTGTAATTTAGATAAACAATATTTACACTGAGCTATATGTTTAGTGTTACCTTCATTATCCACCTCGTCAATTATGTCGAAGTGATCCCAAACTGTCGAGGTACGCTTGCATTTTCTCCTGGAGGTTGCAACACTTGCCGACGCAGACGCAGTCGCACTCGCCGCCGCTTCTCCACGCCCACTATTGCGACCACGACCTCCACTACGTCCACCATGGCTTGGGTTAGTAGATTGCATTTGCTGCGTAACAAACTCATTAGTGGGAAATTGCCCTTCTTCTACATTGTGTTGGGCATCAACGGGAATACCACTATAACCAAAAGGATCCATTATAAAAAAATAAGATGAATTTGATAGACACTAGAGAGAGAGCTTTAGAAAAATTGTGAGAGAGATTGAGAGAACTTGAAAGAGATTGAGAGAGATTGAGAGAAATTGAGAGAGATTGAGAGGGATTGAGAGAGTTTGAGTGAGAAAAATATGTGGGGGGTGGGGGGTATTTATAGGGAAATTTTGGGATTAAAAAATGATTTTTTTAAAAAAAAAAGGGATAAACGGCTATTTTTTGAAATTCGGGCAGTCGGGCAGTCAGGCAACCTCGGGCAAGTCGGGTTTTCGGGCAAATTTCAAAAAACTAGCCGTTTTCGGGTATTCAGGCAACTCGGGCAGGTCAGGTTTTAGGCATAATTCGGGTAAAAATTCAAAAAACTAGCCGTTTTCGGGTATTCGGGCACCTCGGGCAGTTCGGGCAGGCGGGTTTCAAAAAACTAGCCGTTTTCGGGTATTCAGGCAACTCGGGCAGGTCAGGTTTTAGGCATAATTCGGGTAAAAATTCAAAAAACTAGCCGTTTTCGGGTATTCGGGCACCTCGGGCAGTTCGGGCAGGCGGGAAAAATTCGGGCAAAATTTTAAAAAATAGCCGTTTGAGTGATTCGGGCAGCGGGTTCGGGCATTTTTCGGGCACTTCGGGCACACCGAATTTTCGGGCATTTTTCGGGTCGGGCAATTCGGGCATGGTCAGAAAAATTCAAAAAAATCCCGGCGGATGGCGGTATACGGTGGTTAGACGGCGACTGGCAAGCGTGGACATGTTAAATTCGGGCTGCTCGAGCCCGAACCCGAAAATCTTGCTTGGGTGGGCAGGAAATGGGCTTGCCCGCCCGAGTCTGAAAAAATTCAAGCTTCAGGTAGCCCGCCGACCCGAAGTTCCAGCACTGATCAGGACGACACGCTATTAGAGTTAGCTAGATAAGTTAAGCAGGTTAGTTAGTTTGTTAAGTATATGTACAGCTCAGCAAGTTAGTTACATGGTTAAGTATATGTACAGCTCAGCAAGTTACAGCTTGCTCAGCAAGTTTGTTTCTATCCTGTATATATATCCTTTTGTATACCATTATTCAGTTGAATGAAACAGTTCAGTTTCATAATATGGTATCAGAGCGCTAATTCGTTGCTCATTATTTTTTCTCGATTCCATTGTTGTTCTTCTTTCACAAATTTGTTAAGTGTTATTCAATTTCACTCACAATTTGATCTTCTTCATCAACATTTTCTTCAAGATTGTTGAGTGTTCATTCATTTTCCCTTTTTGGTTGATTTTCTTCTTCAATTTCCATGAGAACTCCGAGATATGGCGATTCCACCTCCGCATCTGGCAAGTTCGCCATTGATGATCCTTTGAGTCCGTATTTCCTTCATCATTCTGACAGTCTTGGTCTTGTGCTTGTCTCGCAACAGTTGATTGGAGATAACTATGCCTCCTGGAGTCGAGCGATGATAATTGCTCTTTTGGTGAAGAACAAGCTCGGATTTATTGACGGATCCATTCAGAAACCTGAAGGTACTGATTTGAACCTCCTTCACTCATGGATCAGAAATAATAATGTTGTCATTTCATGGATTTTAAACTCTGTGTCGAAAGAGATTTCCGCTAGCATAATTTTTTTCTGAGTCTGCTTCTGAGATTTGGCTTGATCTTAAGGACCGATTTCAATAGAGTAATGGACCTAGAATCTTTCAGTTGCGTTGTGAATTGAAATATCATAATCAGAACCAAAATTCTGTTAGTGTGTATTTTACAAAACTGAAGACCATATGGGAGGAACTCAGCAATTATAGGCCAGTTTGTAATTGTGGAAAGTGTACCTGTGGGGGAGTCAAGCAACTTAATTTGTATTACCAAATGGAATATATCATGTCATTTCTCATGGGTTTACACGACTCTTTTTCTCAAGTCAGCGGCCAAATTCTATTAATGGATCCTATCCCGGCTATAAACAAAGTATTTTCTCTAATTTCTCAAGAAGAGGGTCAAAGGAATGTTAGCGCTTATACAAATGTTAGTGCTGATTCAGTCAACAATATGACCTTTGCTGCCAGGAGTGACGATTCCAAGAAGTTTACTAATGTTGATACTCTTAATTTTGGGGGGTATAGAGGTCAAAAGAAAGATAGACCGTTCTGTACTCACGGTAATTTTCATGGCCACACCATTCAGAAGTGCTACAAGCTTCATGGATACCCTCCTGGTTTCAAACCACGACAGAGGAATCCTCAGCAACCCAACAATAATCAAAATGTTATTGCCAATCAAATTTCTGATCAATCCAGTTCTGATGCTAAAAATTACCAAGGAAATGGGGGTATTGACAATTTCTTCCAAAATCTCAACAATAATCAATATCAATAACTGATGACAATGTTGTCTGATCACTTGGCTTCCTCGGTCAACATCAACAAGCAACAAGACGTTTCCACTGCTTCATATTCCACAGGTATATGCTCCTCTGTCTCACTAAATCCTATCTTTTCTTCCTCTAAGATATGGATAGTTGACTCGAGGGCTTCTAGGCACATTTGTTCAAATGCAAATGCGTTTATTTCTCTGAGTCCAATACAGAATTCTTCAATTACTTTGCCAAACCATACTAGTATCCCTGTCAGTTTCAGTGGTGATGTCAAATTGAATTCGAAGTTGATGCTCAGGAATGTTCTGTTTGTTCCACAGTTCAAGTTTAACTTGCTTTCTGTGAGTGCTCTTACAAGTGATACACAGTTTACAATTGAGTTCTTTCCTCATCACTTCATGATTCAGGACCTCAACAGCAGGAAGATGATTGTCAGGGGTGACAAGCTTGAAGATCTTTATGTTCTTGATGCGGGATTTTTGAGTACAAATTCTTCGGCATATGTCAATAATGTTTCTGTCAATGTTTGACATAATAGACTTGGCCATTTATTTTCCAAAAGATTAGACATTTTGAAAAATCATTTGAATTGTGACATTTCAAAGTTTAATAATGCCGACCCTTGTTATATATGCCCATTAGCTAAGCAACGAAGATTGTCTTTTGTTTCTCATAATCACATGTCTCAACTTCCATTTGATTTGATTCACTGTGACATTTGGGGACCACATCATGTGACTGCACATTCAGGACACATGTACTTCTTGACTCTAGTTGATGATTGCATTACTTGGGCATTTTTACTTAAGTACAAATCAGATGTGACTGCTATCATTCCCAAATTTTTCAATATGGTTTCCACTCAATTTAATGCTAAAATCAAGGGCTCCAGGTCTGATAATGCTAAAGAGTTGGTTTTTACTGATTTTTTTAATGAGAAAGGAGTGTTGCATCAGTTCTCTTGTGTTGACAAGCCACAACAGAATTCGGTGGTGGAAAGAAAACATCAACATTTGTTGAATATTGCTCGTGCTTTATATTTCCAATCACGGGTCCCTATTCAATTTTGGAATGAATGTGTTCTTACTGCAGCTTTCCTGATCAATAGAACACCATCTCCATTACTTAGACATCACACTCCTTATGAGGCTCTCTATAAGACTGCCATTGACTATTCATTTCTTCCGGGTTTTTGGTTGTCTTGCTTTTGCTTCTACTCTTTCTGCTCATCGCACAAAGTTTCAACCTAGAGCTCGGGTTTGTGTTTTTCTTGGTTATCCTGTTGGTGTGAAAGGCTATAAGTTGTATGATATTCAAACCAAGCAAGTGTTTGTCTCCAGGGATGTTGTCTTTCATAAGGAGGTTTTTCCCATTAATTCTGTTATTGCTAAGGATATCTTAGTTGATCCTTTCCCTGACCTAGTCCTGCCAATTCCATCTCTTGAGGTTCCCATTACCACTTCATCTTCATCCTCTTCAACTGTCCCATCTTCACCTCAGCCTGATGTTTCATCATCACCCGTTGTGGTTCCACTCAGAAAGTCTACAAGGGCTGTTAAACCTCCCTCTTATCTAAGAGAGTTTTACTGTAACTTGTTGTCTCACTGAGAACAGCCTACTTGTACCACTTTGTATCCATTATCTCGATATTTGTCCTATGATTCTTTTTCTTTGTCTCACCAAAATCTTGTCATGAATGTATCTTCTCAATTTGAACCTAGATTCTATCATCAAGCAGTTAAGTTCCCGCAATGGAGAGAGGCCATGAAAGCTGAGTTGGATGCAATGGAGTTCAACAATACTTGGTCGGTTGTTCCTTTACCAATAGGGAAACATACCATTGGCTGCAAATGGATATACAAAATAAAGTACAAATCTGATGGCTCTATTGAACGGTACAAAGCACGATTGGTTGCTAAGGGTTACACTCAACAAGAAGGTGTGGACTTTCTTGATACTTTCTCTCCTGTAGCCAAGCTAGTTACTGTGAAAGTGCTTTTAGCTCTTGCCACAAGTCAAGATTGGCATTTAGTACAATTAGATGTAAACAATGCCTTTCTTAATGGAGACTTATTTGAAGAAGTTTGTATGGATCTTCCCTTGGGTCTTGGTACTATGGGGGAGCGACTTGCACATGACAGGCCAATGGTTTGCAAGCTACACAAGTCGATCTATGGCCTTAAGCAAGCTTCAAGGCAATGGTATTCCAAATTTTCTCATGCACTCATTCAGTTTGGATTTGTTCAATCCAAATCTGATTATTCGTTGTTCACAAAAGGCTCAGGTTCCTCTTTTGTGGCATTACTGGTGTATGTGGATGATATTATCATCACAGGTCCTTGCACCACGGTCATAAATTCTTTAAAAAGCTTCCTCCAATGTCAGTTCAAACTCAAAGACTTAGGGGTTTTGAAGTATTTTCTTGGCCTGGAAATTGCAAGGTCTGTCAAAGGGCTTGTTTTCTCTCAAAGACAATATACCTTACAGTTACTTGAAGATGCAGGTTTTCTGGCTTGCAAACTTGTTTCAGTCCCTATGGATCCTAAGCTTCAGCTCAATGCCACTAATGGAGATCTTCTTACTGATGTGTCCCAGTATAGACGCATCATTGGTCGTCTCTTGTATCTCACACTTTCCCGTCCTGACATCACATTTGTTGTTCATAAACTAAGTCAGTTTTTAGCTCAGCCTCAGACACCTCATTTACAAGTTGTCCATCACCTTCTTCGGTATCTTAAAGCCACTCTTGGTCAAGGGTTGTTCTTTTCTTCCGCTTCTACCCTTCAACTCAAGGCATTCTCCGATGCTGACTGGGGTTCTTGTGTGGACTCAAGGAGGTCTGTTACCAGCTTCTATGTGTTTATAAGAGACTATTTGGTGTCTTGAAAAGCCAAGAAGTAGACAACCATTTCACGTTCTTCTGCTGAGGTAGAATATCGAGCTTTGGCTGCTACTGCTAGTGAGTTGGTTTGGCTCAGGCAATTGTTAAAGGATTTTTGTGTTGATATTTCTGCACTAGCTCTTCTTTTTTGTGACAATCAAGCTGCTCTGCATATTGCTTCTAATCTGATCTTTCATGAAAGGACTAAGCATATTGAGATTGATTGTCACTTTGTTCGCGATAAAGTTGCTGAAGGGTTCATCAGGCTTATGCCCATTCGTTCCCAATATCAACTTGCCGACATGTTTACCAAAGCTTTACCTGCTTCTTTGTTGTTTCCACTTTTATCCAAGATGGTTGTGCTTGATATTCACAGTCCATCTTGCGGGGAAGTATTAGAGTTAGCTAGAAAAGTTAAGCAAGTTAGTTTGTGAAGTATATGTACAGCTCAGGAAGTTAGTTAGATGGTTAAGTATATGTACAGCTGAGCAAGTTACAACTTGCTGAGCAAGTTTGTTTCTATCTTCTATATATATCCTTTTGTATACCATTATTCAGTTGAATGAAATAGTTCAGTTTCGTAATACACGCCGTTGTATCATTACAGTGACATGTCGTTTGCAATGAAAACGGAATGTCGTTTGAATACACATTTGCTGCTTTTTTCTAATGTTCTTCGAACGACATGTGGTATCTGGTATCCAAACGACATGACATTTGCATCGTACGGATAACCTACGCCGTGGTGCGCACACAGACATACCAGAGTCTCCTTATCCATATGATCCACTTTCGTTAAACAGACAGCTTCAGTGGCCCCAAGAACTCACTCAGAGCTCAACAATGGCGTCCTCTTCACTCACCTCCACTCTCACTCCTTCCTCTCCCTCACTTTCCTCCAAATCCACTTCTTCTTCTTCCGCCGTTATATCCTTCTCTCACAGCCTTAGGCCTTTCACTGCAAAATCGAACCTTCTCCTTCTCTCCAACAAGACCAGAACAGGACTTTCCGTCGTCAAAGCCCAGACTCTCGACTTCTCAGGCTCCTTCTTCGAGGGCGGGATCGTGTCGGACGAGGACCCGCCGTCGCCGCCCGGGCCGGGCCTAGCCGCCGTCGAGGACAAGGAGGAGCCCGAGTGCCCTCCTGGCCTCCGACAGTTCGAGACCATGGTCGTTCTCAGGCCCGACATGTCCGAGGAAGAGCGACTTGCCCTTACCCAGAAGTATGAAGAGGTAAAATATCTTTTTTTTTTTTTTTTAATTATTACATTGTGTTTAATTGCTTGGAAAATTCGACGAAAAAGAGGAATTTGTTTTTTAAGTTTTTTAATTTCATTGTTGGTGTCGTTTAAATCAATTTTCTGTTTAAAAAGCGACTTAATTTTTAGCGAGTTTAGGGGCTATCCTTCCTGATTTTAAAGTTTTAGGAGCTAAAACAAGGTTTTTGTTTTGGTAATTTAGGAACCAAATATTTGGGTTTATTCTATATGCATTTGTAGATAGATGTACACTGAGAATAACATTTAGTTGTGGGAACTGGGAACCAATAGTAACCTATGCGGTTTAACTTGTGTGGACAGAGATACATTGTTAGACTTAGAACAAAGATTATCTGGTGGGAATTGTGTTTTTGAAGTTATTTTATTTATTATATGCTTTGAAATTTGTTCTGATTTGATTTGACAATGGTAAAGAAAGGATGGGATAGTTTCTTGTATTATGCCGAATAGTGACCAGTTTGTCTAGTCGGTTTATTTTGCTACATTATGCCTTATTTGCTAAATTTTTGTGCCGAAAAATATGCTTTTCTTTTCCCATGTATCAATATAGTGCACAAACTGTATCTACTTAGGCACCGTATAATTTGTTGTTCTTTGTTATGTTCGACGATCCTTTGAAAAGTTTCTAGATTTCTACACTTGGAATCCTTATTTTGTGGTGGGATATACGTAGCCTGTGGTCTACTTTTCACAAATTGAGTAGCGAATTGTGTTACGTTATACTTTACGTGGTTAAAGCGTGAGAAATGAACATCAGTGATAGTTATTCTCTTGTTCCATGCTGCGAACCTAGCTAATGGAATTGGAGGCAAAAGTTGATTCTGGGGAAATTGCTAGACGGGGGTTTGTCTTAGTTGTCTCTTTCGATTGGAAAAGTCTTTTTGTTCTCCATACCTCCTCTCATGTTTGAATCTGGTATTCCATCTCCTCTGTGAGCATCAGCCAATAGTTTACAACGACATCCTGTTAAATTCAATGTGGAATCATTACAACATTTAGTTGGAAGAATGATGTGGAACTTACTTTACTCCAGCTCTTATGTTTTCCTTCTTTTGTGAAGGGCAAACTACCGTCTGTCATATCCAAACTGAGATAAATTTGTTGAGTGGGTGGAGCCTAAGTATTGCCATTATGCCCATCAAAATTTTAATAAGAATATTGGGGGCACCAGTTTCTGGGATTAGTTTATAGAAATATGTAGAGTCTGAGAGGCCTGAGATGTGTGATTCTTTTTTATCAGTGAAATTCTGCAGTGACTAAAAGTAGATGTAGCCTCATATTGAAAGTGAACCGCTATAAATCTTGTGTGTGCTTCATTGTTCTTCGATATTTTAATTTATTGCTCTCAACAGTAAGAATTACAGCATTCCCCAATAAAACCAAGCGGCAATATACCCTTTGCACGGTTCACCCAAATGTCCCTTGATTTTTGTTCAGAACGGATTTACAAGTTGTGTGTTTCTTGTCCACCGTATAACCACTTGGTTATTTGGTTAAACTCACTTATGAATTATCTTACATTTGTAATTCTAACTTTAGTTCTTTTGGTCAAGGTTGTGAAACTTGTTTGTAGGTCTTCCCTTGCCGAAGTTGAAACTTCTTTTTAAAGAGGGTTGTGTGCATAGTTAGAAACCGCACAAAAGACGTTAGGAAATTGTTGTCAAAGCAGCAAAAAATAAAGTTATGAACCTACACATACATGATACGTCTTAAATAACAAATTTTGGCATCTTCGCTAATGATCTGAATTTCGCAGTTGCTTGTTGCTGGAGGGGGCATGTACGTGGAGGTCTTCAACAGAGGAGTGATTCCACTGGCCTATAGCATTAAGAAGAAGAACAGAGCCGGTGAGACTAATACCTACTTGGACGGTATCTATCTCCTCTTCACCTACTTTACTAAACCCGAATCCATCGGACCTCTAGAAGAGATGCTGAAAGCTGACGATGATGTCATCCGATCAATGAGTTTGAAGATAAGGAAGAGGAAGTACTAGTTTAGTTCAATTCACTTGTGTAGCTTTCAGAGAGAGACAATTTTTGGAAAAGAGAAGTCACCTGTATGTACTGTGTAATATCATATGTTCTTGATCTGATTTTCATTCCCTTATAATTCATATTCAATTCGTTTTTGTAACATCTTTGAATTAATGAATAGGACAAAAACATGCAAAAATCATCAAGCTTGTCCTTGTTTCATGGTTTGATGGAAATGTATATTCATCTGAATAATAACCCGAACTGTAAGAGTAATCATGATCCACCCAAGTACAGAAGACTAATGGGTCAATCTCCAATTTCCCCTTCATGTCTTTTGGATCCTGTTTAATTCCACTATTTTCTGTTCTCCAAGGTTTCATATCTAGACAGTAAGATAATAATAATTAGATTGGAAGGAAATGACTATCGTTTTCTGTCCACTTTGTAACTAATATGTCAATGGTCTGAAGGTGACATTTGTCCTTTTAACAGTGGCACACTATTGGGGAACTTTTTTTTTCCTACGAATTGGCTCTTAATTATTTGGGATTTTCCTTCTGTAAGTTGGATAAGAAAAAGCTAGCTTTCTTCTCCCACTGCTAGGAAAGTGGCCAGAAAACTATATTGGTAAGGTAGAAAAAGAATTATAGTGGTGTTATTCTTGTGGGCGTGTCGTTCTCTCAAACGTTTCTCAAGGTAAAGGTATTGGAAATCACCAAAAAAAGATAAAGGTATTGGAAGAAGTTATGGTGCATCTTTTTTTTTTTTTTTTTTGGATGTACCATGTAGCCGAATTTTAGTTATTGGACGACGAAAAAGCGATTTGGGCCGTTGAAATGTAACTTTTTTTTAATAGCTGATATCGTTTTTTGTTTTCATCTTCTTTGGACGACGAAAAAACGATCTGGGCAGTTGAGATATAACTTTTTTTTTAAAAAAAAAATAGCTGATATCCTTTTTGTTTTCATCATCTAAGGCTGAAGATTAGGCTGCATGATGCACCCCAAAAATTTTGCATGTATCACAGTTTTCATGAGTAGAATTACATAAATATCAACCCAAGTTCTGTTCAATAGAGTAAAGTAAATGCTTTCTTTTCTGTATGCATTATGCTCGTTTCATTGTTAAAATTTGTACTTTACCAGTGCTTTTTGCTGCATTGTAGTTGGATCTTGCTTTCTGACGAGAACTGAAACCCAACTATATGATTTATTTATTTCTTTTTTCTCTTTTCTATTTGCCTGACAGGTTAGTCATCGTCCATTATGACAAAAGGATTAAAAAAAAAAGCCACAACATTAAAAGTTTTAAAAACAAGATGGATAAACAGATATGCAGGTTGTTTCGAAGTTAGAGATTTATGCATCAAATCCTTCTTGGAGAGCAATAACAAAGTAAGTGCATATTAGTAATTAGTTATTAATCATTAAAAAAAAAAAAAAAACCTTCTAGTTTTGAGCCTCTCTTTCTCCAACTTTGCTTGTAAGCAACTTTTACAAATTACATCATATTTCTCAGCCGCCACCTTTTACAAATCACTCATCTTTTCACTTGTCAAATACAGATTCCACAACTGCTAAAGAATTACTAGGAATTACTAGGAATATATAAGTTCATATATATATATGAGACATTTTTTGATAAATTAATATATTTAAATTTTTTGTCCGTTAAATTTATATAAGTTCACATAAAAATTAAAAAGTACGCAGATACAATGATTAGAAAAACTTAATTACGTACCAGAAAAATTTCCATAGAGAGGAAATGAGAATTGTTTTTT
Source organism: Morus notabilis (assembly GCF_000414095.1). Lineage (NCBI taxonomy): Eukaryota > Viridiplantae > Streptophyta > Magnoliopsida > Rosales > Moraceae > Morus > Morus notabilis. Next base: position 217,929 of record NW_010365952.1, read on the forward strand.
AATAGGTAGAGAATCTGTTTTGAGTGGTGAAGATTGAGATCTGATCCCATGTCCACTCTATGACAAAGTGCAGAAGAACTTTTCTTGATGATCCACCAACAATAGTAAGATCTCGTCAATTTCAGTAAGGGACATCACTCCAAATCAAACTGCACCCAGAGAAAAAGTAACAACAATAAAATCCAATAATAAAAAAAGTAACAACAGGAAAAAAATAAAAAAGATGGGGTAAAGTAAATATGTACCTTGTATGATCATAAAATAAATAAAATCACAACAAAAAGAAGAATAGAATAGTAAGGAACCTTGAAAGTTGGTCTGAAATTCTCTATTTCAAAGTTAGTGTTTGTCATGTTTAATTAAGTGGCCTAATTTAAATAATTAGTGAACTAATTAAAATAGCTCCATGCAGAAGAAAAAAGAGCATCACTAATCTGTTAAGTCTAATTAATCCTAATGAGATCTTAAAATGCAGTATTTAACGGCTAAATATCATGATCTGCAGAGCATCTTAAGGGCATGAATTTGCTAATGGGATTGCAATATTGGAAATGTGCTTTAAATATAAAAAACAGTCCAAGGCATGAATAAAACCATGTGGGCATGCCTAGGCCTCAGTAATGCTCTGTTGTCAATCCCTTGTTTATGTAATGATGAAAAGTTGAGAGTAAAAGCACCAATATCACTTTTTGGTAATGCCCGGAGGCTGGAGCCACCAAAAAAAAAAAAAAAAAAGATTTTTTCTTTTCCATTTTAGTGAGACAAAGGGTGGTCTAAATAACTTCTTGTGGGAATTCTATCTATCATTTCCAACAAAGCATAAGTTCCTTGATTATATTTTAAATAAATAATAGAAAAAAGATTCTTCAAGATTTGCTTAGAATAGCCTACTTGGGATGGCTTGTAAATATTATATGTCACACTTAATTGTCATCACTACTTTGTTTCAGTATGTACTATGGTGTTGTACTATTTCATTTCCCACTGCATTAGAGTGCATGATTAGACCCAAAAAAAAAAAAGAGAATGGTAAATTTATAACTAAGAAGAGAAGATTTACATGATCTAAAGCAATAACAACAGTCTGCAAAACCATTGCTGAGGAAGCATGCCTAATCATACATATGGGCCTCAATGTTCTTGATGGACAAAGGTATGTATTAGTACATGCTAGAAATGTAGATCTTTTTGAAGGGTTTTTGTTAGGTCTTTGACCTGCCAACTTAACTATTGATTGGATCCAATAGCAAAAGTTCCATCTCTCATCTCAAGAAAAGAAAACGTAGTCGTTAGATTTTCATCAAGTTATGTTAAATTATCTTATTTTCTTCTAATATAATATGTTTCTAATGTGATTTAATGTTTTAAATCTGTATTTTACCAATGTAACAGAATTGTTTGAGAAAAGGACAATTATAACAGTTAGCGAAAGAAGCAAAGTTGCAGTAAGTTAGAAAGTTCATCAGTTGCTTTTTCATAACATATCTACCAAAACAATCACTCATTACTTATCATCCAAGTAATGAATTGAGCAGTTTGAGCAACATTCTGATCTTAGCATTGGGAGGATATTTGATGATGATGTTTGGGCCCATGGTTGGAGAACGAAGACAAATGGGCCTCAGTGCAAGATGAGGGGCCCATGCTTTAGTGGAGAGAGATGGGCTTGTCCCATCATTGAAAAAGAGGGAATATATACCATCATGTAATTTTATTTCCAACGCTCATTGTTGCCGGCTTTCTATTTTATTAGCAACAAAGTTAACATTATTAATATGCTCTTTCCCCAATCTAAAACGAATGATTAAGTATCCCTCACACCCTCTTTTCAGACCATTATGGAAATATAAAACATAAATTAATAAAAATCTTCTCATCTGCCTTTTTTTTTAATTAATTAAGTAGCACTTCTTCTTCTTCACAATCCCAGAGGCAAAAGTTTAAGGTTTATTTCTTTATTCCCCACCCTTCAAAAGAACATTTTATTTTCCCTCCTCTCTCTCTCTCTCTCTCTCTCTCTCTCTCTCTCTCTCTCTCTCTCTCTCTCTCTCTCTCTCTCTCTCTCTCTCTCAATAACCAAGAGAGGTTATCTAATCTCTCACTCCCCATAATCACAGTGAATAAGGGCCTTTCCAAATCTCCTATCATCTCTTTTTGGGCAAAGTAATCTCTAGTTTGTCTCTCTGAAACTATCTCATCACAAAGTTCTAGGTCTCCACGAAAAAAACAGCACTCAACTTTGCCCTTTGTACTTGTTCTACATATATACATATACATACATATATATATATATATATAAGAGGAACAAAAATCTGCTTGAGTAGTACTGTATCTCTAGTACTGATCATCATCATCAACATCATGGGTGTTCCTCAATCTCCAACTCCTCCTCACCTTTATCCACAAGCACTTCAACTAAAGCTTTATCAGGCCTTCATATTCTCAATTCCTATCCTCTTCTCCATCATTCTCTTTCTCTTGTTTTACTTGTTTTATCTTAAAAGAAGGGCTTCCAACAGTACTAGTATTTCTTTCCCTCCACTCCCACGTCCAAGAAGATCTCATCAAACTACTACATATGTTTCCTCGGTAATAGTAATACCTCTCTCTCTCTCTCTCTCTCTCTCTCTCTCTTGTTTTGTGTTAATATAGGCATATAAGTATATTGTGCATGCAAAACAAAAGTAGAAACAAAAAGATCAGCAGTCAGTCTTTCATAACATATATGCACATGTGACATGTATATGCATGTATGAGTATATAGATAGATAGATATATACATATATTTATATATATTCTATGCATATATATCGTGCATATTCCTCAATTGTGTACATTTCACTTGCTGATCAACTTTAAATATCATACATGCATGCTTATATATACAGCAGCTTAATTATTAATTTACATAACTCCGTTGATGAGGAACAAGAAGAATACACATACAAAAGGAGTTTTAAGTTTAAATTCCTAATATTTTATAATAGGTTTAGTAAGTTTTCTCAAAACTATTTCAGTAAGTTTCATATTAGCGAGAATTAGATAGTTTCAATTATTTGTTAGCTTACTTTTCTTGTTATTTACTTCCCATAAATTGGGTAGAGTTTGTCATTGTAATTGAGACTTGATTAATTAATGAAATTGAATATTCAGCTTCTCTCTTTTGTCTAATTTTATTTTTGTACCTATATATTGTGTATAGCCTTGTCAGTTTGATTTGAAGGTGGAGCTCAAAGATGAGCTTCCGATAGTTTTATTTGATGAGGAATTGAGGAAAAGGGATTCTCAGTAAGTTATTCTTTCTAATTTCTTTAATGTTCCACTTTCCAATATTCTTTCCCATTTACTTTTGGTGCTCAAAAAGTTTGTTTTTACGGTCTTTTTTTTGGAAACATTACCGTGGTCCATTATCAATCATGCCCTACATACATGTGCACAAAATAGTGTCACACACACACATATATATATATATATATATATATATCACAAAACGCCGGGTGGAAGTTGAAAAGGGCTAGTTTCAATGAAAAATATATATTTGACCACTAAGAAAAAGTTGATTTTCCACCATGAACTCCTAGACCCTTATCAGGGGACTACACAGAAAATTCCCCAAGATCTTGTTGGGACTTATTCTTTTGCAACCAGTGATGGTCCTTAAAGAAGTAGCTAGTTAGGCACAACTTATCATGTTCTTTTCCACATGTCCGAATCTTTCATGACATCCACTATTTTCTATTAAAAAAAAAGTGGGATTTTGAGAGACAGCGATAAGGAAGTAGATATGTTAGAAATGACATCTAGGGAGGTGACAAACATTAATAAAGTTGAAAAATAAAAATTAATACATGATTTGTGTACATCAACTTTTCAAGATTCTTCAATTGAAGTGTTTTAGTTTGTGTCAAGTCCTACTCAAGTGGATAAGGAGAAAATAATGAAATCACTGCATTTTGTGCTTGTTTGGCCAATACTTTTCAGGAGTTTTTGCTTTGTGTTTTCGTTTGATAGTAGAATTCTTATCTTCAGAGCTTTCTACGTCAGAAATGACCTACCAATAGTGCATTTTTTTCAATTTTTTACGAGTCAAAATAACATCAATAAAAAATAATCTGATCTTGCATATTCAACGGTTGCAAACATAGCTCTATTGGTAGGTATTTTTAAGCAACGAATACTATTCTCCAACTTTTCACTTACATTGCCAAATTGACAAGCTAATTAACGATAGGATTTGTTAATTGATTATTGGATCAGATGCTGTGTTTGCTTGGGAGAGTTTGTGGTGAAAGAGGAGTTGCTCCAAGTCCCATCATGCAAACACATTTTCCACATAGACTGCATACATCTTTGGCTGCACACAAACACAACTTGCCCACTTTGTAGATGCTCAGTCCTTCCCGCTGCACCCAAACTCGACGTTCACCCTTATCCGATGCCCCCGCCGCCTAGCATCATCTCCGAGCCACCCGCACCGTCAGGTAGTGGTACCAGGTTATCTCAGTTGTCCAATCATTCCGACATTGAGAGTACGATGCCGATTTCCGAGCCAGGATCAGTTGTTATCTATGTCCAAACACATGCACATGAGGCAAATTGACATGTTTTTTGTGTTTTTTTTTTGGAATAATTGAGAAGGCATTAATTTCTTTGCTGCATGAATGCCTGTACGAAATGAGTATTAGACAACATCTTTTCTTGCTACAATTTTCGCCGGCAACCTATCCGATTCCGGGGGTATTCAGTTTTGTAGATCACAGATCCTTCATCTAAATATGTCTGCAAAGTCAGATATTGAAAATGAATGTCATCTCTTATTGTCTATTACATCAGATCTTGTAAATAGTAATTTGTCCTTTCCTTTTTTTTTTTTTTTTTTTTTTTTTTTTTTTTTTTTTCTTGTTTTCTTGCTGTATAAGTGGAAGTTTCATCAAACCCCTATTAGCTTCTACACCTCTGGTAGCAACCTCCGAAGACATGAACAAAGTATCAATGGCGAAACCAGACTACCAACTATTGGTTCAGTATATATTACACAAACACACACACTATATACATACATACATATATACACACACACGCGCGCGCGCGCGCGCATACATACATACATATGTATCATGTATATTAATTTCTATTATTCTTATTATTTTAATTTTTAGAAAGGAAATATAGAAAAATAAGAAAGAGCAAAGCTTCTCAACTTAATTCCTTGGAGGCTAAAGGTAGCAGCTTTATAAATAGTCCAACGTGTGTGTGTGTGTGTGTGTAAAATGTCTCTCTTTAATGAGTGATCACGATGAATAATATCACACTCCAAACCCAAAGATTTCCTTGGTCATGTTTGTTACTTTGCTTATGATCTTCAACTATTTTAATGATCATTTTGACTAATGGATAGGGATCTTCAAGAGTTAATGCACGCAAATCTTCAAGTACTAAAATGTTTTTCTGTTTTCCGGTGAAAAAAAAGAAAAAGGTTCTTTCTTTGATAATGTACCTTTATCAAAACACCACATCTACCAGTATTAATGCAATTCTTGTCCATTGGTTATCTCAGAAAGGAGATATTTATTTAGTTATTATTATTATTATTATTATTATTATTATTAATTAGCTCACTAGTATCCAAATCAATATATATATATATATACACACACACACACACACACACAAATATCTAGCCCCATTAGCTCACTAGTATCCAAATCAATATATATATATATACACACACACACACACACACACAAATATCTAGCCCCTCAATCAATGCTGCTCATTAATTGATGTAATTTCCAGATAAATGATGTGAAGGTGAAAATTACTCATTCTGTGGGAGGAATTGAGAATACATGTCCTTGTGATAGAATTTTTATGAGAACAAAGAGATGACTGAAAAATCTACACAAAAATGTGTATGTAATTTTGGCGTTCAATTCACAATGATGTTTTTAAAATAATAAAAAAGGTAAATAAATAAATGGACTTTAATACTTTTACTTCTGTTGACGGCAAAAAATGACCATCTTCAGAGGAACCGAACCTCTAGATTCAGATCCGATTCTAAAAGATTAGAATACCATCAACGAATTAATTAAAGTGAAAATAAAGAGATAATTCAAGAATTTAGAGTGATTCGACCCAATATGGCCCACATCCACTATGATTTTCATTAAATTTCTGAGATTAATACATGAATTCTCTCTTACATGCTCTCTTTACATTCATGGTAAGTAAGGAAAAGAAAATAAAGTCTCTTCTGAGAGTGAGAGTTCGAACCTCTCACTCGTCTCCTCTTTTTGTATTTATAGGTCATTTCTCTTGAGTAACCGTCCCCCGTAGGTGTAATTGTCCAACCCACGTTTTCCTTTCCATTCTTCTCATTTCCTTCCATATGTGACCTCTTGCCTCCCTCATTTGTAATCCATACCTCGTGGGATTACTGACATTGTGATTTCCTTATTCCCCAAGTGAAAGAGTTAGTGATTTCCAGGCTCCTCCTCGGATCCAAATTCTCTATTTCCTGTCCACATGTAGCATGACGGTTACTCGAGCATATCCTCATAAACTGGATGATGTAGGATGGTTGATGAGGTAGCAACAACTAAACAATCACTTAACCAACTAATTTCCAGTCGCTATCATTACTGCCCACCCAAAAGACACCTTGTCCTAAAGGTGTATGTTAAGAAATCACAACCGTGTGACTCCACTCCCTTCTTATGTTGATGAGCTTGGATCTTGGAACGACGAATGGGATGTTTTGTACAGAACTTGCTTCAAATTTTCCTGTTGACTTCTTAATTTTTCCTACTTCACACCTTTTTTTGCAGCAACGATTGAGAACCATTTGGGAGTCAACGTAGCCAATCAGCTCATCCCAAGAATCATCATTGTAACAGTGTAAGACGTGGCTAGTCATCTCAAATAGGTCAAGTACCACAAACATATGCCTGCGACCACCTTTATCTTGTTGCAGCATATGCTCCACCTTTTTCAAGAAAAAGCTTTCTTTAACTCCTCGTTCTTGTTCAACAGATGAAGAAGCTACAATGACTTGGCCCTTTCATTCCACAATTCTTCAAGCCCATCGTCTTTATTTTCGAGTGGAGAATCCTCTTCATCTGCAACACCTTTGTTCGCCTTTCCCATCGGCAAACCAATTTTCCAAGATGCAACAAACACCTCAAATTTTTGTCTGCAATTAGCCATGGTAGCATCTTGTTGATTATCTACGAATTTCTCATGTAAGGGCTTTTCTTCCATTGATCGAAAGTGCGTTAGTAGACGAGCCTTGAATTCATTCCAACTAAAAAATGGTTGAGGGTTGTCCTCCCATTGATACCAAGTCAATTCATCGCCCTCCATAGCCACTCCGGATGCCAAGAGTTTTTCACAATCAGAATATCCGTTAACTGCAAAAAATCTTCTGCTCCAAATATCCAGCCATCCGGGTCTTTGCCAATGAACACCGACATCTCCAACCCACATTGTCGCCGACTCAATACTTCATCAAGAACATTGTCTGCCACATTTCTTTCCCTGAGCAAATTCTTTGGATTGACTACGTGTCCAAATCGCAAAACCCCAACTCTCTCACTCTGATCAGATTGCAAAACCCAATCTCCCTCACGCAAATCACATCGTGAAACCCCTATTTCTACACCCAATTCCACCTTAGTCATACTGATCTTTGTAGACCCAGCTCTAATCTCTCTAGACTTTACATTAGACATCCCTGTCCCCCCCACTAATGTTGGAATTTGCGCTGAAAGTCCCTGTCTCAACTCCAATCTTGCTAATATGGTTAGGCCCAGCCCCAAGCATGCTGGAATTAGTGCTGAAAATTTGGGCTGGGTCAGACGGGGCGGCCTGAAGCCCGTTACTGTGGGCCCGGGGCTCGGCCCAAATCCGTACAAGCCCGAGTCCGGCCCGGCCCAAGTGTAGGGCCGGGCTGGGCCGTAATTCCAGGCCCGCAGGCGGCCCGAGCCCGGCCCGGAGAGCCCAAATAGCCTGAATTTTGTTTTTTTTTGGGTCTTTCGGCCTAAGGCCTAGGCTGCCCAATTTTTTTTTCTTTTTTGGGTCTTTTGGCCCAAGGCCAAGCCTGCCCAACGGTAATATTATCGTTGGGTGGGCTGACTCATAGCCTTCTTGGCAGAGGGCTGCAGGCTGCAGCCCTCTGCAAAAATTTTTTATTTTTTGGGCCAAGGCCCAAGGCCAAGCCCTACCCAACGGTAATATTACCATTGGGTGGACTGACTCATTGCCGTGAGGCAGTGAGTCTAATGGCCTTCTTGGCAGAGGGCTGTAGGTTGCAGCCCTCTGTCAAAATTTTTTTTTATATATATTTTTTTTTTATTTTTTTGGGCCAACGGCCCAAAGCCAAGCCTACCCAATGGTAATATTACCGTTGGGTGGGCTGACTCACTGCCGTGAGGCAGTGAGTCTAATGGGTAATGGCCTTCTTGGCAGAGGGCTGCAGGTTGCAGCCCTCTACCAAATTTTTTTATTTTTTATTTTTTATTTTATTTTTTTAGGCCAAGGGTCCAAAGCCAAGCCTACCCAATGGTAATATTACCATTGGGTGGGCTGACTCACTGCTGTGAGGCAGTGAGTCTAATAGCTTGGCAGAGGGTCTGCCAAATTTTTTTTATTTTTTATTTTTTTGGGCCAAGGGCCCAAAGCCAAGCCTACCCAACGGTAATATTATCGTTGGGTCGGATGACTCATTGCCATGAGGCAGTGAGTTTTATAGCTTGGCAAAGGGTTGCAGGCTGCAGCCTTTTGCCAAATTTTTTTTTTTTTCATTTTTTTTCTCCCTTTAAAATTTTTAAATCTTGTCTATAAATACTCCCTCTATTAATCCATTTTTTTCATACAACACAATTTTCACTCTCTCTATTCTCTTCTCATTCTCTAATTTTTTCTCAACTCTCAATTCTCACTCATTAATTCTCTCAATTTTGTTATTTCATTTTTGTTCAAAAAAAAAAGTTTGTGATTCTCTAATCTCTACTCTAGTCTCTACTTCAATAGAAAATGGAACTAAATATGTATAGGTATGGTCTTGATGGTGTTGACTACTATGGAGTGGATGATCAAGACATTAAGGAAGCAACAATTCAACAAATGGAGACGGGTGACCAGGGAGACGGGTGACCAAGTAGGTGACATGCCACAAAATATCAATATTTAACCGAATCAACCCTCAGAAATGCCGACGGGCTCAAGTGGTTCAACATCATCAACGACAACAAAACATTCGAGACAACGTGCAGAATGTTAGAAATACTTCACTACACAAGAGAAAATTGACTCTGGAGGTAAGAAAATAAAATTAGCTACATGTATATATTGTAAAAAAGTGTTGACAGCAAATTCTATGAGTGAAACTCGACACTTGAGAGATCACGGAGTTAAATGCGCTAGACTACATCAAGCCAGGACGGAGCCTACACAAACTCAACTTCAATTAAACCCAGATGGTTCGGTAAGTACTTGGTCCTATAATCCTCAAGTTGCTAGGGAATCTTTATGTCGATTTATTTCTGCTTTAGATTTACCTATTAACCTTGGTGATAACCCACATTATGAAGCGCATATTCAACGTGCATATTGTCCTCAATTTCAAAAAGTTTCTAGAACTACTACTAGGAGTGATATGATTACATACTATGAGAAAATGCGTCTTGCATTAATAGCTGAAATAGGTGCATTAAAATTTTCAATTGCATTAACCTCTGATATTTGGAGTGGTAGGGAGAATCAAGATTATTTGAGCGTAGTTGCACATTATTTAGACTCTAAATGGAATATGCAAAAAAGAATTATTAGTTTTAGACTTATTGATTGTTCACATAATGCCGACAATATTGTTAAGAGACTTGTTAGTGTTATCAAGATTTTGGTATACGAGACCGCATTATCTCTATCACCTTAGATAATGCTACAACTAATGCAAGGGCGATATCAATGTTGGAGGGACTTATAAACTCGTATAGTGGTGGAGTTTTACTTCATCAAAGGTGTGCATGCCATATAATTAACCTCATTGTCAAATCAGGTATGCATATGGTAAGTTCTACAATTGATAATATTCGAAATGCCATTTCTTGGATTCATAATTCAAACCCCCGTATTGCTGAGTGTAAGAGGTATTATAAAGCAGAAGGTATGAAGCCTAGAAAGTTTGGTCTTGACATGCCTGTTAGGTGGAATTCAACATATATGATGTTGAAGAGTACTTTGCCATATAAAAATATTATCACTATTATTTTCAATACAAAAATAGGCAAAACAATGTTGCAAGAAAATGATTGGTTTATTTGCGAACGATTTGTGTAAAAAAAAGTTTAGGAAATATTGGTATGAAATTCCTCTGTTGTATTGTTTAGCAATTATTTTGGATCCTAGAGTAAAATTATCCGGTCTTGGAAATGTTCTTTCTCATATCGGTGGCCAGTTGGATATAGATTATACTTCACAGGTTGTTAACACACGTGAGAAGTTATTTGAGATTTATGCAATTTACGAGAACAAGTTCGGTAACTTGAGAACTTAACAAACGCAACAAGATCAGCCGGCCCGCTCAAAAAAGAAGTTTTGGAATTTTATATCTTCTCATCGTGGTGGCTCTAGTTCATCATCAATTGCGACTCCGAGTGTCATGCCACCACCATCAACACCAACGACGACACAATATAGGGAGCTCAACAGATACCTTGAGACATAATTCTCGGTGATAGATGGTGCTGATAATGATGACAATTTCTAAATTTTGGCATGGTGGAGGCTACAAGGTGTAAGATTTCCAATACTTTCAATATTAACACGTGATATCTTGACTATTCCAGTATCAACAGTGTCTTCAGAGTCTGCCTTTAGCATAGCTAGGAGGATAATTGAAAAACGAAGGACTTCGTTAACTCCAGAAATGGTTGAGGTGCTAATATGTCTAAAATATTAGAAAAATGCTTCTTTGCGAATGCAACACACAGCCGAAGACAGCGATTTAATGGATCAATTTCAAAACTTATACATTGACGATGATGTTTATGATGTGGGGAGTAGTGTAGCAGGCAGTTAGATATTATTGTTTCTTAATATAAATTGTAATTGTAAAAATAATAATGCACTCTTTTTTCCTTACCAAGGTTTTATCCCAATGGGTTTTTCTTGGTAAGGTTTTTAATGAGGTAGTTATAAATACATAAATAAAGTCTTATTTCATTATTATTTTACAATATTCACTATTTATTATAAATTTCGTTATATTTTTTTAATATTTTATAAATCATGCTCGGGCCGGCCCGGCCCGCCCCTCGGCCCGTCAGGCCTTAGGGCCGGGCTGGGCCTATATAAAATTATTTAGGGTCGGGCCGGGCCGGCCCGAACTAATCAACAGACTCAATCCTAATTGGGCCGAAATTGGAAGACCTAGCATAAATCTCTCTAATCTTGTCCCGTCACAGATCGGGTTGATTCTCGTCAATTCGTAACTCGTCATCGTGTGAAACCCTAGGGTTGAATAGGTCCCCACCTAAGCCCAATACAACTCTGCCCACACCAAGATCACGGGAGCCAGCCAAATCTAGGTCTAGTTCTCTGACCCGGCCTGCCTTAGGTGGGTTCAGATCAGGGTAAGCTTCCCACTCCAAATCAGGCAGCCAAACAAGCCTCCCCCTCTGCCTTTCCATGTCTGCCAGCCCCCTCTATACCCTCCCGACCTCTGGTTTTCGTCCAACTCTAACCCATTTGTGATTTGCACCCCACAGCGCCGCTACCCACCGTTCTGGCCTTCAAGTCCCGCAATCAAGTGGATCTGGTTGAACTCTATCTCCCTTCACCCATCTTCTTCGTCAGCTGATAGCCCAACCCCCGGCACCCCTCTACGCGTGGCTAGTAAACTTCAGCCAATCTTCTGTCACCAGCCTGCGCGTCCCAAAGCGGTTCCACATGATTTCAGCCTGCAGCTCTAAGTCTGAAAACGTTATTCTTTTCTCCGGGCAGATTTGCCTCCTCATGCGCCCACTGGTAGCTCTCCGCTGCCCTCCCATCGTCGATATGCTCTCCATGGCACAAATACAGATTGATTTAGACTCCATGACGTGGACCTAAAGGATTCTAGTCGAATCCTAACTCCCGCCACCCCTGAGTACTGCCCGTGCCAAATACGGTACCAATCCCCCCTTCTCGTCACGGATTTGGGACCCCAAGCCCCAACTGGCGCCGATTTGTTTTTCCCGTCACAGATCGGGTTGATTCTCGTTAATTCGTAACTCGTCGTCATGTGAAACCCTAGGGTTGAGAGGTCTTTAGTCTCAAGATTTGGGAAAATCTTCTTCCTTTAGATTCACCATCGCTCGTCACTTTATCACTGGACTGCTTTGAAACAAAAACTCAATCGGTATTTTCAGTCTCCTCTGTCGACTTCTCCCGTCGTTTCACCACCGTCGCAGGCTCACCGTGCTTGCTCGACCCATCCCTATTGTGGCCAAGTCCGCAATCGAAGATCGCGACCTTAACGTCTGTAACATCGTTGGTCATCATTTTCTCATCTGGTGCCAAAATAGGCGTCGTCATCGTCATCCCTTAGTCGTAAATCGTTGCTGTAACGGTACAAAATATCCAGAATCATCTTCAGCTTTTCCTCCATATTTGTCAAACTCTTTCCCACATTCACCATTTCTGTTGCTCTTTCCATTATTATTATTATTATTATTATTATTTACCTGTCTTGCCCTAGAATCGATGCTCTGATACCATTTGATAAGAATCAAGAAATTTTATTATTGAAAACAAGACCGAAACATGATTACAAGATAGATTCATAAACTTTCGAGAGGTCTGCTAGCTCTCCCAAAAGGTTTCTCCAAATTCACACTCATTAAATCCCCTTATTCCCTGACTAGTAACCTTTCCCTTTTATAATATTAACCTTTCTAACAAACTGCTAAAGAAAATACTAACAAGTAGCAACAACTAAACAATCACTTAACTAACTAACTTCCAATCCTTATCATTTTCCTCATTTCTCACGTGGGAAAGTAAGGTGGGAGGCTAGGCTTATTTTAATTCACCCTACTCCAAGGCAACCATCTCAGGGTATCGAGCTTGAGGTATAATGAGCTCAAGGTATTTAGCTTAAGGCATTGAGCTTCAGGTACTTCGCCTTGAGCTCAAGGTATTAAGCGCAAATCCAGACTTTTAGTTTCGAGGTGGACTTTGTGAGACGTTTTAGATTCAGGGAAACATCTTAGCATAGCATTATTCGATGTACTCCTTCTCACTTAACTCCTTAAGGACTTCTTTGAACACCTCCTTGAGGACCTCCTCGAAGGCCTCCTTACTTACCTCTCTAAGGCACTCTCCTTCACTTTCCTCCTTGAAGAGCTCATCACTTACCTCTCTGAGGTACTCCTTCTCACTTACCTCCTTGAGGACCTCTTTGAAGACTTCCTTAAGGACCTCCTCATTTACCTCTCTAAGGTACTCCTTAAAGACCTCCTTAAGGACCTCGTCACTTACCTCTCTGAGGTACTCCTTCTCACTTACCTCCTTAAGGACCCCCTTAAGGTATTAGGCTTAACTTACTTAGCTCAACATACCTAGCTTAAGGTACCAAACTCAAAAAATACCGAGCTCAACTTATCAAGCTCAATTTGAGCTACAAGTTATGATGTATCATACGTGGAATGCCATGTTAGACTTGTGAAAAATTATGGTATAACAACTTCATTTAAATAAAAAAAAAGGTAAGTTAGTCTTCATTAATTTAGCTTTATGGCCTATTTGTTTCTTATACTTAAACCGAATTATTACAGTATTTTTCCCTTACAAAAAATTTAAATTTCAAACCTCAAAAGAAAGAATCATGGTTTGAATATACATTTCAAATGAACCCTTAATAATATATTCTCCAGTAAATGTTGCATGTTTTACCAAATTGCTAATAATTGTTAAAATTGAACGTTATCATGGAGACCTAAACTTGATTAGAAGCTTATTGCAATATGATATGAGGAACTTCTTTTAACTATATATAAAGAAATTTAGGGTGTGTTTGGAACTTGTTCCAAAAGGATTTTATTTTTTGTATGAAAATGAAAATGAAAACGTTTTCAATCTTAGAAAGAAATCATTTTTAAAAATGCGTTTGTTAGTTTTATCAAGAGATTGCTAAAAACCCCATTAATGTATCTCTTTCTCTCTCTATGCTCGAAAGAGGAGAAAACAAAAACAAAAAATGAAAAATGACTAAAAGTCATTTTTTATTTCTCTCTCATTTTACACTAAACCAAAAAATTATTTTCATTTCTGTTTTTTGTCTTTAATTGTGCTAAATGCCGTTTTGAAATCGTTTTTATTTTTTTCTTGAAAAACGTGAAAAATAAAAATAAAAACAATTCCAAACATGACCTTAGAATCATAAACTTGAATAGAAACTCTCTCGTGTGTAATGAACTACATTTTCCCCCATCAAACAAATTATAATAATAACATTTACAAGAATATTTTCGTCCAAAACTTGACATTGTTTAACAATTTATTTATTTCTAAGGCCACTCTGGATTAAATTAAGAAGTTTTATCAAAAGTTAAAGTTACAAAAACACCAAATACTGATTTTAAAAAAATAATAATAATACAACAACAACAAATACCCCAAATAAAAAAAATACGTCGACAGCAGGGTAAGAATATGTACGGGCGAAGCCCAACAGATTTCGGGCATGTTCTTTTGGAATGTGACTTGAGTGTAATTTTTGAGTTGAATTTGAGTTATAATTTGAGTTTGTGGATTTGAGATAAGAATCTTTTTGAGTTTGTGTTTGAGTGAGTCAAAACTTGAATTTGTATTTAGATAGTATTTTAATAAAAACTCAATGGTGATGAAAAATTTTAATAGGGTATATGGGTGAGGTTTTATTCGTCTTTTCATTGTCAACGCATAGAGAAAAAAATCATCTCAATCAGGATTAAAACGAAAAAGTTATAGCATTTTTAATAATAGAAAAAATACTGTTCATTAATTTGAGTTCGAGTTTCTGAACTCGAGTTGAAAGTGAAACTTGAACTCGAGTTTAAACTTGAGTTTAAACTCGAGTTCAAACTTAAAAGAACGTGAACTTAAATAAAATTAGAACTCAAATTGTATTTTTTTTTGAGTTTTTAAGGCCGCCAAACAAGGCCTTCAAGTCTGTCTCCTTAACCACTCGGACATATCGACGTACGGGCACCAATTGTACTCTAAAATATATAAACACAATTAAAAAAAGGCGTTTCATTAAACAGGCTTCACTATTAATGATTTTCTGAAGATTTTCCGGTGGACTAATGGAGTATTAATGCAACCATTAGTATAAGTTCAGTAAAATGTAAATTCATGTGCAAATTTTATGTAAAAATTTAAGTTCACTCAACCATTAGGAGATGTCTAACATCACTTTCCGCAGCCACATGGATGTCTTGAGTGTTGTTTGCCAAATATTGACACGAAATCTCGAATGAAAAGATCAATTATTGAAGTGTAAATGTACGAACGACCTAATCATCGTCATCATCCTTTAGATTTGAAGCCACTCGTACTAGAAATATTGAAAATTTACAAGTACAGTACTTTTCCCACATTTAATAGTACTTATTGGCTGCACTTAGGCAACATTTATTAAATAGAATATAAATTAGTCATAATTAAGGAAACTAGCTGACCCAAATTTCAGTTCCTTAGAGTAACATAAGCTACTGCGAAGAGAGTTAAGGTTAGAAATGTTGCGAGCAAAGTAGTTTTTATCGGAATCCCTCCTTTGTTACTCCTAAAAATCATGGCTTCATAAACTGGCAGGCAATTAACTACCGCGAAAGCAACGATAAGCAGTTGCATTAAAAGTCTTTCAAAATCTCCTCCTCCGCCTCTCAAGATCGTCACAATCGCGAAAATGAGGGCGGCGAGATTGGTTATTGCGGCCATTGTCAAGGGCACAAACAAGGGTGAGTGGACTCCAAACTCGAATACGCCTTGCTCGTATCTCTTGCTCTGTTCCTCATTTAGGACTTTGCTGGTCACGTTGAAACCGTGCGTGGAAATGCCTAAGGATTTCATCGAGTACTCGATGGAACCAAATAAAAAGCACGAGAGACTCCTTATCATCCACATTCTTTGATCGCCCCACCACCTTTGGAAGGTTCCTCCTCCTACTATGAAATCCAAGAGATCTTGGCCGTAGGCTCCGAAGAAAAGGAATAGATACAACACAAACCATGGCTCTGAAACCTGTAAATATACATGTTGGATTCAAATTAGGAAGTCGAAACCATTCAATAGCAAAATAAAACCATATGACATGTGCATGCGGTACTCAAAACAACGCCGTTCAACTACACGACACAAAATTAAAGAACGCTTTTGCAAGCTTTGCTAACTAAAATAATTGCTAAAATAATGTCGGATGACATAAAATTTTT
This sequence comes from Morus notabilis, assembly GCF_000414095.1. Classification (NCBI taxonomy): domain Eukaryota; kingdom Viridiplantae; phylum Streptophyta; class Magnoliopsida; order Rosales; family Moraceae; genus Morus; species Morus notabilis. Next base: position 234,389 of record NW_010365952.1, read on the forward strand.
CAACTTCAGTTGTCGTCGCATTATATAAAGGTTAAGTTGAAAGAGCGTGAGAATTTGAAAAGGTTAATGTAGAGTAATATAGTTGGTTAAACATTAAAAATTGAAACAGAGATCTAAATTTATGTTATATATACGGTGATGCTTTATATCAAATGTAGAAAAAGTTCCAAGATGAAGCAAAGAGAAACCAAAACGAGTTCTTTCCACAGTTTCTGACACGAATCTGTGCAAATCTTCTCAGATACAACCGCGTAAAACCAATCCACAAGAACACACACTAGAGAAGATGAAGAAACCTCAAGGATTTTATTTCTTATGTAAACAGAAAAACAATTACAAGAATTTGAGAATTCCCAGCACTAGAAAACTTTTCCCGAGAAAATTCTCTCACAGACAAGCCCTAATTTCCCTAATCTACTCTTTTTCCCTCTCTCTTAATGCCTGAAACGAATCTCTACTAGTACTATTTATTCTAACTAGACAACCAATATGCTATTGACACCTGGCTAAATTTGTTTCACACATTGAGATGTGATTTTATGTGAGAGTTTTTAACTATAATAAAAAAGTTAAATGTGACTATTTCTGAGAGTTTTTTACTATAATAAAACTCGAATTACAAACTTGAATCGGTGAAATGAACAGGGCCTCAACATTTAACTCTTAACAACCTCAGATACATTTTGTCACAGAATTTTGAACGACATTTTATAACAGTTTCTTTGACCCAAAACACATGGGAGACGACATATATAATAGAATTTTGAAGTGGAGGCACATTACCTTTGGGAAGATGGTGACTCCATTGAGGAGAGTAAATTGTGGGACGAAGGCATAAATGGCAGCAGGAATCGACCAAATGGGCCAAAACGCATAATGGGCATAAGCCAAGCCCATGAGAGGGCCCATTAAACTAATGCCGAATGTCAAGGGACAGTACTTGGAGAAAGCCACCTCAAGGAGGCCTATGGCCCACCGTTTGTTCTGGTTCAACACGTCAATAAGGCTGATTGGGGCTTCCCCATAAAATGCTGGCCTATCAGGATTGCAGAAAATGGTCTTCCATCCCTCACATTGAACACGGTAGCCAGTGAAGTAATCTTCTACTAGTGATCCATATCTCACACCCACCTGTGTACATTTTAAGAACACAAACATTAATTCCCTATGATTGTCATGACCAATATTTAAGTGAACATAATATCCCAGAAAAAAAAAATGTATACTTCATTCATATAATTAAGAATCATGATATTTGTTTTACGTGACACTTTAATGTAATAATCAGGAATTAGCTTATTACATACGAATGTTACAACTTCTTAAACTCATTGTTTCATATAATAAGTTTCATATTACATTCTTCTTCTGCATGTTACAGAATTGAGAAACCAGAACCGGTTTAGACAACCCTAACTAGCTAATTAACAACGAATAGTAGAGAGTATACAAGGCAACATTGAAATGGTTATTGCATGTCACATTATAAGAAAGGCCTAGTTTATTATGGACTAATTCCATCATGTAATTCTGCCACGTGTGGTGCTTGTCACTTTTCTAATGAAAAGGCGAGTGCTGGTGAAAACTTGTAAAATGCAGGATATAAATTTTTTAAGATTGATAAATTAAGAATTATGAAAATTTTGCTATTGTGTTTAGAAAAAAAAAAAAAAAAACTTATTGGTGAACATAGAGTTTTGAATTGTCAGATCAAATCACAATCATATCAGTTAAAAATATAGGATGATTTAAAGAAGACGGATTGACAATCTAAGGGCCCGTTTAGTTGGTTGATTCGAGTTGAGATGCAACTTTATGTGAAAATTTTTTACTGTAATAAAAAAGTTAGATGTGATTGTTTATAAGAGCTTAAATTCGAATATATGAAATGAACGGGCCTAAGTACTTTATAACTGTACCCTACTAATACCCTTTTTTTTTTTTTTACCTCCGTACTAGAGAAGAATTACGGGGCTTAAAAAGGTAACTAGGGAGCTAACCTTAAATCCCCACTGGGTCTGGTTCTCATAGTTGCAACCAGCAACACGGTGTGCCAACTTCAATACTTGTGGAGATTGGATGGGCTTGTTGACAACATGGTATGGGCTTAGCTCCGGCAACTCCGGCAACAATAATGCTGATGGGCCTCCAAAGAAGACCCGTCTGTTGAAAAAGCATCCAGTTCCAACATGATTTGGGCCATTCAGCCCATCCATTCCTTGGGGATTGATCACAAATAGTCGTTTGATCTCACAACCGTAGATGTCATTCTTGTTGATCCCATGAAACTTCTGAGGAAACTGAATGTACCCAACTTTGGATTCAACTTTTGTGTCTGAGAAGTAGCAAAGCACTCTCTGAAGCGTTTTGGGATCGTTTGAGTATGTGTCACAGTCCAGGGTGAGGATTATTGGGGAATTCATCATGATGGCCGAGACCCGAATCTGTTAAGAATTAAACTCACTAATTCTATGTCACCAAAAGCAATAAAAACACGGAAAAGAAATCAAACAAAAAACGAATTCACAAAATTTAAAAGAGATTTGTCTCAATATTAAGGTTGTGTCCTTTTTCAACCGCCGCAGTAATTCACTATATATGATGAAAATGAAGTTTACTAGAGAAAATACACCTCACAACTTAACAGAATCCTCATTAATTAAACCCATATAAGCATATATATATATATATATATATATAACCTTTATAAGTAACAACGCATATGTAGACAATAAAAAAAAAAAAAAAAAAAAAAAAAAAAAAACAAGAGACAATAATTCTCAAGCACAATATTGTTACAGAGAGTGGAATTTTTATATTTTTATATTTTAAGTCATGTTACTATAGCTTTATTTATTAATTATTGTTGTTTGAAGTAACTAACATGTTTGTTATAAATAGTAATGTTTTAAAGACAGCTTACAAGGACATTGAGGGCACCAGCTTTGAAATGGTGGTGTGAAGTCATGCTTTTCTCTCTAGAGACGTATATGAGGTTTGGCATTACATGACCTGTTATGTCTCTATCCTTGCTCTTATCCAATATAACCTGCTCAATAAATGTATATACAAAAATAGTGTATATATCCAAAATTGATGACATTGCATATGGATATATATATATATATATATGTCTGCATGTGTGTGATGTATATATGTATATATATGCATGCATGTATGTATGTATGTATATAACGTGTGTGTACATGATATATAAACATTACAGCCTGCTCAATTAATACATATATATATATAAGTACAGTATATACATCCAAAATTGGTGACACTGCATATACATGTGTGAGTGTGTGTATATGTGTGTATTTCTGTACGTATGTATGTATATGTAGGTATGCATGTGTGTATGTATATATAGACGTATATGTGTATCCATGATAAGATGATCTTGATAGTATATATGATCACCTGAATGACAGTTGGATGATCTTGCCGCGTAAATCCGTCCGTCCATTTGTTGAAAGCTTGGCTTTCTTCTTCCCCGGTGATGAACTCATCGCCAACTTTCCCTCTCTCAACCACGTTCTCCACCCTCACTTTCATGCTTTCGTACATAGTCTGTAGACCAACAATAATATTAATTTCACAAGAGAAAAGGCATGTTTTATGTTTTGATCTTGTATAAAAGGGAAAAATAACTCCAAACCGTTATATAATAATTTTGGAAAACACATATGTACCGAATAGCATATAAATGAATAAACATTTTTTTTTATATAGTCAATGACTGAAGACATATATTTGGTAGCTATAGATTTGTGTATAGATATGTATGTATGTATGTACACTCTCATAATTGTACTTGTATAAAAAATTGCACATAAATATTTGGGCCACATTTGGTAGCTTGTATTGTATTATATTGTATAAGGTGTATTATAATGTGTTATAGTGTATTATATTGTCATAACACAATACGTTGTTTGGTATCATATGGCGTATTGTATAAGGGGTTAAAATATAAAAGTTTAGAAATTTAGGGTTAAAATGTAATTTTAAAAAAATTTTAAGGTCAAAATATAATTTTTCAAAAAAATTAAGGTCAAATTTTAGTTTTTCAAGAATTTAGGGGTTAAAATGTAATTTTTTAAAAATTTTGGGGTCAAAATTGTATTTTTACAAAAATGAGGGGTCAAATGTAATTTTTTTTAAAATAAAAATTTACATTATACTCCCTCAATTTTTAAACAATTATAGGTTACTGTGTGATTTTATATTGATCTGACCCCAACTCTCGATCACGCACAATCTTGACATGTATCACAAATTCATTACAAAATACTACGATACAATAGGTAAAAATGAGTTGTACTATATAATACGACATACACCATATTAATTTATCATTCGTATTAGTTTATACAATACAGTGGTTACATCAAACATTTTACTAATGTATTATTATATAATCATGCTTTAATATGGTCAAATAAATATGTCATTCATGTGTTAATAAGGACGGTGTTATTAGAACAAGTGGGGGCATATCTGTGAATAAACCTCACAAAATCTATTTCTGATAGTTTAAGTACTATATAAAATTGTCTAAAGTATTATATTGTCTCCATTGAATTTTAATTTCTTTAGTAACTATTTAATTATTGCTTTTATACCAAGTACATACTCGTAACAGATTTCTTAGTTTTCTATGTTGAATCTAAATCCATCTCCCACTAGATTATACGAACATTGATCCAAACATAGGTGAGGCCAGAAAATGTAAGGCTTGTTCTTTTGAGTGAAAAACTAAAAAAAATGTAACTCGAATTACAACTTTATTCGAGTTTATGTTTTTTTAAGTTTGAACTTGAGTTCAAACTCGAGTTTGTGACTAAAACTCGAGTTCAAGTTTTCCCTTCAACTCGAGTTCAAAAACTCGAACTCAAATTAATGAACAGTGTTTTTTCTATTTTTAAAAATGCTATAACTTTTTCGTTTTAATTCTGATTGAGATGATTTTTTTTCTATGCGTTGAAAACGAAAAGACGAATAAAACAACACCCATATACCCTATTAAAATTTTTCATCAGTATTGAGTTTTTATTAAAATACTATCTAAATATAAATTCAAGTTTTGACTCACTCAAACACAAATTAAAAAAGATTTTTATCTCAAACCATAACTCAAATGTACACAACTAAATACAAACTCAAGTTATAACTTCAACTCAAATTATAACTCAAATTCAACTTAAGAATTATACTCAAGTTAAACTTTAAAAGAACAAGCCCGTATATTCTCATTCTCTCTCATAAAAGTCTCCTTTGATTTTATGGGGGATCGATTCTAAACTCGTGAGTAGATAGATCATAAAGAACCCTCAAATAATCATATATTTAAGGCATCGTTCATTTCATCGATTCGAGTTTTTAGTTTTAGGTTTCTACAGTAAAAAGTTCTCAGAAAATGTCACATCTAACTTTTTCTACTACAGTGAAAAGCTCTTAAAAAATATCACATCTCAGCTCGAATTGAAAACTTGAATTCACAAAGTGAACGAGGCCTAAATAATTTCTCTGATTGAAAAGATCTTTTGGACACATTAAATACTACAAAAAAACGTCTCATTCAAGTCTGATTCATTTTATAAATTTAAATTTTTAATTTAAGTTGAGATATGATATTTTTTAAAAATTTTATATTATAATAAAAAAATTAAATGTAATATTTTTTAAAAAAATTTTATTATAAAAATTTAAAACTAAAAATTTAAGCCGATAAAATTAACGAACGAGACTAGAAACTCAACTAGTGGCTATCTTTTTTTGACCAAACGCACAAAACTGATGTGACATTGGATGGACCAAAAAAGGTGCTCTTCAGTATAGGAGGTAACATTAATTACTCCACATAGGACATACACGTCATTTTTTGTTGCTAAATGCTGTGATGTGACAACCTGCGCGAGTCGGTGAACGCATTAATCTATTCGAAGTTATATTGCCAAGTTGTCAGAAAGTAGTACTACACAAGTCTATTCAATTTATAAATTATTGAAACGTCCAAAAAATGTTGTAGCCACACAAAAGGAAAAAACCAAAAAGATTTTCCGTTATGTTTTGATGGCGCACGTTTTATTGGATGAAAGACATTTTCACTTTTGCAAGGGATGTGGGCATCTATCAAAATAATTAGTAATACTATCAAAATAAAAAATTACAAAAAAAAAGGGCGCACGGTTTAAAACTAAATCCTACTATATATATTTATAAAACCTTATAGAGGAATTTTGCTCTATATATTATAGAATTCTATTTTTTTTTTATAATTTAACCTTTTACTTAGTTTGAATATCTCATTTATTTAACAAAAAAGAATGTCTTACTTTGACCTCTAAATTATATAGCCACTCTTACTAGTTAGATATTCAACTTACTACAAGAAAACGTGTAATTACTGAGGTCAATAATTCTTGACGCTTCTGTAACATCAAAAACATTAATATTTACCGACGCTATTATCAAAAAGGTGGCATCGATAAGTTTATTTAGTCCCTTCTGAAGTTAAAAGTTTTTTGAGAGAACTCGTTCGGTTCGTTAATTTAAATTTTTAATTTGAGTTGAGATGTGATATTGTGTGAGAATTTTTTACTGTAATAAAAAAATTAAATGTAACTATTTTTAAGAACTTTTTACTGTAACAAAACTCAAATTTTAAACTCGAATCAACAAAAAAAATGGGACCAAAATTCTGGACGCCATATTATTGGATAAATTAAAAGATTACGTTTTATTCTCAGTCCCTACAAAATATATGACGGCGGTGGCTTTGAAGGAAGCTTTCCGATGCCTTATCATAATCATCTACGTCTACTCAACACGTGTAAAGAAACAAATCATTTGACTTGTATATTGTACTCTTCTCTTCTGTAACTATTATGCCAATTATGAGATTCATAATCAATTACTACATAAAAGTTAACACAACTAAATACGATTATTTTCACAAATTCAAGGCTAACTATATAATATAAGAAATACTACTTATAGTGGAAAAACTTAGCATTTTTCTCTATTTAAGAGTTACCAGAGTAATTTTTATATATTTCTAATTTATTTTTTAAATGATAATTATAATATATATATATATATATATGTTCAATATCATTATACTTATATATGATCACGTCTAGCATTAAGTTAGCCACATGAAGGTTGATCTGTAAAACTAGTGTTGTAATAATTTACATACCTTTATCTTCTGAGCCTCAGAAAAACGACAGTCATTCGAAGCAAAGTACACCTCCGGTGAGCGCTCAACGACGTCGTTTTTCCTGCAGAAGGGCAACCAGTGGGCGGCAAACTTGGCGGCCTCCAGGAAAGCGAAGAGCGTCGGCGCCGACCCACCGTCGTCGGAGACATACAACGAGAGCTTCTCCGGCGGATAGTCATAGGCCATCACCGACAAGGCGGTGTTCACGACGCCCATCGGCGGCTCTTTGTAGGGATCGGCGGTGCAAATGAATACATCCATCGCCGGAACGCAGTCCGTTTGATCTGTCACCACCTTTGCGAGGCTCTCCGGCGACTCGGTACGGTAGACGGGATGCATACGAAACGACTGCGTTGTGGTCCACATGAAGGCGAGGATGAGATCTGCGATGAGGAGAGAGAGGGATATGAGTAAGGAGGATATGGAGGTGGTGGAGTCTGCTAGGGTTTCCAAGTGGTGATAGAGGAGGGTTAGGACGGCGGAGGCGTAAACAGCGGCGAATATGCGGTTCGAGATGGCGAGACGGGAGATCTTTGCCGTGTGGAGAGGAGGAGATCCCCCGGTGCTCCGTAGTAGAGCTTCCATTATTATGCGTGTTTGAGTTAATTGACTTACCTATATAACACTTTAAGACTTAAACTGTGTTATATAGACAAAGTCTTAAACTTCAGTATATGTACAGTTTGGTAAATGTAATATTTTTTCGTATTTTCGTGTGACATCGATAATAAATGTGTGTAATACTAAAATTTTTTTTCTTTAAATGTAATATTCAATATTATATTACATTTTTGGATTATGTTTTTTAAATGTTACACTTAATTAACAAATTAATATTACACAGGAACGATGTTAAAAACAAATTATTACATTTACCGGAAACAATTGTATATATAGGAATGCTCTCCTGAATATAAATATTATTTGTAAGAGTTGGGTGGCCTTCCAAGCTTTGCAGGTCATAAGGCCAATTATGAGGGGGTATAATCATATCTCCTCTCCCCGAAAAAAAAAAAAAGGTATTCCCTTTAAATAAATAGAAAAAAAAATAAAAGAAAAGTATTCTTCTTTCTCATAATTTTCAGTCGTGTGTTTAATCACTTGTCAATATATTGGTGGTTTGGGAGGGCCTACACAATGTTACGATAATTATAGGAAAAGGATATTCCAATCCTACCACTCAAATTGATAATTATTGATTCGCTAAAACATGATTGAAAAAATAATTAACACTTGTTTCAAATATCACTTTTTCATAATTCGTTTTCCTCTTCAATTTGTTCTTATTAGTTGCTTAAAATGAATACATTACTGAAAAAGGGAAAAGGCCAGAGGCGGTACAGAGAGAAGATAGCTTATGTTACCATGTCTGAGCATCACATGCATAGTACTTTTACCCTGCGAAGGACACACTTTTATTTATATGTATGTATCAGTTTAAATGACCAAATATTGTTGACTTTTATAATAATCATCATTTTTTTTGTTTTGTCTTGTTTTGCTGATAATATTTCGAGATCAAATTGTATTTTGTTGTCCAGCTAGATTCACAATCAAAAATCAAAATCATGCACCTTTCCTATATGTATGTATGTATCAGTTTAAATGACCAAATATTCTTTTTTTTTTCCTATTTCTCTTTTCTTTTCAAATATTTAAAATAAAAAAGTACATGTATTATGAATGATATGGACTATGGACCATCATATGTTACTTTTCGTGTCTCTCCTCTTTTTTTTTTTTTTCCCCTTTTTGCTTTGCTTCTTTTTCTTTGTTGGTTCTTTTTTTTTTTTGTTATTTTTTTATAATATATTAGTTTGTTATTTCATAATTTTTTCTCTACTTTTTAAGTTTTATCTCCTTTATTTTTAACTGTGTCGTATTATACTTTAAAATGTTTCATGTGTTTTATGATTAAATGTAACATTTTGACTCAAACTACCATTAATATATACTCATGTGAGTGAGGATTCAATTTCAAACTTTACATCTTCTGGTGGTATCAAGTGTGTAATTTCCGTTAAGATACTATCACTACCATTTAATCTATACTCTTTTTGAATCTCTAAGTAAAAATTTTTTCTATTTTTTCTATTGTTATAAATTTCTCTTCTCTTGCTACAATTTAATCTATACTCTTTTGAATCTCTACGTAAAAAATTATATAGTATATTTTTTAACGTTATAAAAACTGCAATTACAACTCAATACACGTACCTAGCAGGTAAAAACAATTTAGGAAAATTAGTCGAATTTGCTAAAGAATGTGTCTTCTTAGGACATGATCTGTAACTTTCATGTACCAACTATAATATAGGGTACAAAGTTTAGTGGTTGTCAATTATATATGTACGTGTGTGTATATATAACCTTAAAAAAAAAGTAATTGTCGCTAGTGTACATTGCGTATCATTTAATTATACACAATGTAGCGAAGATAGATGAAGCACAAGAGTGAAATAGGAGCGTCAAGGTCTAACAGGAAAAGCCCGCTCGACACAAAAAGATTGAGCACAACGAAAGTTCATTGATAAAATTACAACATGTGAAGGATTAAATCAGTCAATCAAAATCAAACCTCAAATAATAAGGATACGAACGACACGACATATAACTAAATTTAGCCAAACATCATCACCCATGCTATCGATAAATGAGTGGTACACACATACAAGGTCGGGAGGCAAAAAAACCGCCTTCATTATTACAAAACTAACGGAATAACAAAACAATATAAACCAATACCAACAATGCGGAAGTATCAACACTTATATTACAAGCCAACAAACACAACAGAAAAAATAAATAACCACAACCAACAGGAAGGACTCGACCACAACAAAGACGGTCATTACGTCACGGAGTAGGCAATCGGATATAAGAAGAGCTACCACGGAAGGAGTATAATTGCCGACTACGAAACCAAACATGAAAGATCTCCAAAAGAAGCATTGCACCATTGAGATGAAGATCCCCACGCCATAGGTCCACTAGGAACACACAGCTTCACATATTGTCAAAAGCCCTAGAACTTCAATCTCCGGCAGTAAGCGCCACACGCATCATGCCTCCTAAATCCGCATAAGTGAGGAGGATGAGACCCCAACACTACAATATTAGATCGCTGCTAGAGGACCGAGAACGTCGCTCCAATAATTTGTCGAATCTCCATCACAACTGCCATTGCACAGCACCCATCAAGCACAAGAACCACCTACAAGACTCAGGCTTCCATCACAAGTGTTGAACATATTGTATTTGCGATAGAATATATTCTGTTTATGTCAGAATATTATGTATTCAATTTTGTCAACTTTCTTGATTCTTTGTAATTACTGGATTCTTCTCCACGTAATTAGTTAGTTACCCTATTTAGGTGTCCCCTTGTAACTATAAAAGAGAACTCTCTCTTTCAATTGAGATATAGAAAACATTTCACATATTTCTTGTCTTCCTTTATTTTCTACATGGTATTAAAGCCAGGTTGTTCCTTGGCCAAGAAAACATACCGTAACCACCACCCACTATTTCTTCCTCTTCAATAGATGTCGACACCAGTCTCCTTTCTCTCAACAACGAGTTAAGCGAGCATCATTATTGTTGCACACCTTTCTTCCATCTCAAACCCAGCCGACGTTTCGTTGCGCTTCATTCTCTAGCGCCGATCGAAGTCAATGTCGTTGTGTTGTACCCAATCAACGTTGACCATGCCATTACTACCGACGCTCGCCTACAAGCCCGATGTTGTGCCTCGTTCGCCATCCACATCCTCTTCAATTAGATGGAATAGAAGCTCACCATCACACTCTCTCGTCTATAATCTGGTTTTACATCTCTTATTTTCCCGTTCATTTATTTTGGTCTGCAATGTTTTCTTTCAATCTTCTTAGTTAATTCAAATAACCCGTTTGCCGTTCAATTTTTCTTCCAAACGTTATTATATATATATATATAATATTACAAACGTAAAAATAAAAAAAAAAATGTCTAACGCCACCACCACTACCAATCCCATTCATCCCATTGATATTACTCTTGATGGGACTAATTACAACCAGTGGTCATAAAACATGACTATCTACCTGAAGGGAGTCTCTCAATGGCGTACCGTTGTAAGTCTATCCAAAAAGACAATTCAAAATAAAGGTGAGGAAGAATCTGCTTTTCATACTCGACTTAACACTTGGGAGAGTACACAGTGCAAAATATTGTCATGGTTCATTAATACGTCTGCACCAGTCATTCAACCACTACTTGCCCATCTAGAAAGTGCTCATGATGCTTGGGTGTTTTTGGCAAAGCGCTACAAATGCAATCATGATGCATCTCTCCAATTTCAACTTGAAACCAAGCTGTATTCCACTTTCCAAGGTCCAGATCAGTCTATTTCTGATTTCCATTCTCAAGTAACTAGTTTGTGGGATCAATTGAGTACTGCAGATCCTCAATTCCAGCGTGTTGCTGATCAAGTCCTGTTTACTGAGTATATTGATCGCCGTAAATTTATGCACTTCATGATGGCATTTTGCCAAGATTTTGAACCTATTCGTGCTAGTCTTTTGCATCGTCAACCTCTTCCATCTCTTGACACAACCATTGCTGAACTGATATCTGAAGAGAATCAACGCTCTACTATGAAGATGCAGTCTACCGACGTGGTCGTGGCTGTTCCATCTCTAGGAAAATCTTATCCCTATCCAGGTAACTTCTCTACTACACAACCCACATATCCGCAGTCTTCCTCTTCTCGGAATGTTGTATGCAAGTATTGTAAGAAAAAATGCCACTTAGTTAAAGAGTGCAGAAAGCTTCAGGCCCGTAAAAAGGCTCTATAGGTTCAGCATCATGCTTCTCAAGCAGGCGTTGTGTCATCCCCTGATTCATCGGCCATTGAGTCTTCTTCATCCATTGATGCTCTTTTTTCGACCGCCAACCTATCTGCTGCAGATCTTGAAGTCATAGTCCACCGAGTCCTTGCCCATACTTCTACTGCCCTATCTGTCAATCCAGGTAAATCTAAAACTCCCTGGTATCTTGATTCTGGCTGTTGCAACCACATGACCTCAGATCCATCAACCTTATCCAGTAAGTCCGTTCCCAATGTCTCACCTCACATTTACACCGCTGATGGTTCTTTTATGACTGTTAGTCATATTGGTACTATCTCTACCCCTACTTTGTCAGTACGTGATGCATATTTGGTTCCTAAGTTGTCTCTCAATCTTCTTTCTGTGGGACAACTCTGTGATCTTAGCCTTGAATTGAAATTTACTAACATCAGTTGTGATGTACAGGATCCCCAAACGGGACAGGTAATTGGGACAGGCCATAGAGTTGGACGACTGTTTGCGCTAGACTCTCTACAACTCCCATCAAAATTCACCTCTTCAGTTGCGCTTGCCACCACTTCTTCAAGTCTTTGGCATTCTCGTCTCGGTCATGCCTCACTCCCCCGTGTTAAACATCTTGCATCTAGTGGTCTTTTGGGTGATGTTTCTTTTCAGCCTTTTGATTGTACTTCCTGCCATTTAGGCAAACAAACTCGATTTTCATTTAATAAAAGTGATTCTGTTTGTTCTGCTCCATTTGATCTAGTCCACACTGATATATAGGGGCCTACCCCTACGCCTACTAAGGGGGGATCTCAATACTTTGTCATATTTGTAGATGATTTTTCTCTCTACACTTGGATCTATCTTCTGAAAAATTGACCAGAACTTCCTTATATATATGGTTTTTCATAAAATAGTTCAAACACAATTTTCGTGCAATATTAAAATCCTTCGGACTGATAATGCAATGGAATATAAAGAGAAATCACTCATTGATCTTATACAAAGTAATAGGACTCGTTTTCATCGTTCATGTCCAAACACATCCCAATAGAATGGACGTGCTGAGCGGAAACACCGTCACATTCTTGATGCAGTTCGTACTCTCCTTATTTCTACTTCTCTTCCAGAACACTTTTAGGGTGAAGTATCTCTCACTGTTGTCTACACAATTAATCGAGTTCCATCACCTACAATCCATAACAAAACGCCATTTGAGATACTCTATGGGAAGTCCCCCGATTATTCCATGCTTCATGTCTTTGGTTGTGTTTGCTTCGTTACACTCCATCCCCATGAACGTACCAAACTTGATCCTCTTTCCCGTCTCTGTTGTTTTCTAGGATATGGCATTTAACACAAAGGCTATCGATGTTATGATCCTATCAGTCGTCGTCTTCGTATTTCTCGAGATGTCACCTTCTGGGAACACAAGTTCTTCTATAGTGTTTCTTCATTTTCCTCTCGTCCTGCAAGCACTTCTGTCATTTTTACTGACCTTTCTATTGCTTTTTTCCCATAATCTTTTGAGTCAATTGCAGGTGATTCTAGCGCTCACAGTCAACCAATGCTTGCTGATTCCACTACTCCTGGTCCGATTGAGGTTCCTCCTGTTACATCACAATCACTTGAGATACTTCCACCCCTTGCACTCACACAGCCTACGACCACCTCGACTATTGACCTTCATCGTTCTGCTAGGGTACGTGCTCCCCCTTCACACCTTCAAGATTTTCATGTTTACCATGCCTTAGCCTCTCTTCACGAACCTCACACCTATCGTGAAGCTAGCGTTGACCCTCTTTGGCAGAAAGCAATGCAACAGGAACTAGATGCCCTCTCTTCCACCCATACCTGGGATCTGGTGGATTTACCTGCTAGCAAGACTGCTGTTGGATGCAAGTGGATTTACAAGATTAAGACTCGGGCAGATGGTTCAATCGAACGGTACAAGGCTCGACTTGTAGTAAAAAGGTTCACTCAGGAGTATGGTATTGACTACGAGGAGACCTTTGCTCCTGTTGCTCGGCTCACCTCTGTTCGATCTTTACTTGTCGTTGCATCAGTTCGTCGATGGCAGTTATTTCAAATGGATGTCAAGAATGCCTTCTTGAATGGAGATCTTGCAGAAGAAGTGTACATGAAACCTCCTCCCGGTTATGATCATCCTCCGCACAAAGTTTGTCGACTTAGACGAGCTCTTTATGGTCTCAAGCAGGCACCTCGAGCTTGGTTCTCTAAGTTTAATTATGTTATTTCTTAACAGGGTTTCACTCCTAGTCACTACGACTTTGCTCTCTTTATTCGGAAGACATCTTCGGGTATTGTTTTACTCCTTCTTTACGTTGATGACATGATCATTATAGGAGACGATATTGCAGGTATTCGTAGTCTTCAACAGTTTCTGAGTCAAAACTTCGAGATGAAAGATCTCAGTACCTTGATCTATTTTCTTGGTCTTGAGGTTGTTGTTGGTTCCGATAGGTACTATTTCTCTCAAGCCAAATATGCTTCGAAACTACTCTCGAGAACTGGTCTCACAGATAGCAAGACGGTTACCAGTCCTCTTGAGCCTAATGGCAAGCTCCTTGCCACTGATGGTGAACTACTGCTTGATCCGACACTCTATCGTCAGCTGGTTGGTAGTCTCATTTATCTCACTGTCACTCATCCTGACATTGCTTACACAGTACATCTTGTTAGTCGATTCATGAGTGCTCCTCGCTCAGTTCACTATGCTGCTGTTCTTCGGATTATGCGATATGTGAAAGGGACCTTGTTCCATGGCCTTTACTTCTCCTCATCCACATCACTTGATTTACGGGCCTATGCGGATGCTGATTGGGCCGGTGATCCCACTGATCGTCACTCTCCCACGGGCTATTGTTTTCTCCTAGGCTCTTCCCTTATCTCCTGGAAGAGTAAGAAACAATCTGTTGTTACCCATTCGACCACCGAAGCAGAATATCGTGCCTTAGCTGACACTACTTCTGAGTTAGTCTGGCTTCGATGGCTACTCTCTGATATGGGTGCTCCACAGCTTACAAGCACCCCTCTTTACTGTGACAACGAGAGTGCCATACGGATTGCCCGCAATGATGTGTTTCATGAGTGCACCAAACATATAGAGATCGTTTGTCACTTTGTCCGCCATCATCTTCGTTGCGACAATTACGATCAATCTCCTCTGCTGACCAACTTGCTGATGTGCTCACCAAATCTCATTCTCCTGGACGCTTACGTGATCTCATTTCCAAACTCCAATTGGCTGTTTTCATGCCACCTTGAGTTTGAGGGGGGATGTTGAATATATTGTATTTGTGATAGAATATATTCTGTTTATGTCAGAATATTATGTATTCAATTTTGTCAACTTTCTTAATTCTTTGTAATTACCAGATTTTTCTCCATGTAATTAATTAGTTACCCTATTTAGGTGTCCGCTTGTAACTATAAAAGAGAACTCTCTCTTTCAATTGAGATATAGAAAACATTTCACATATTTCTTGTCTTCCTTTATTTTCTACAACAAGAATTAGGAGTCGACAACCTGCAGAGGTGGTGTCAGCCATCAGGATTTCGACCCTAAGAAGAAGACTAAAGGGCGAAATCCTAATTGCATGTAAGAACGAGAGAAAGAAAGAAAGGAACAGAAAAGTCAACGATTATTTATGAAATTTTGTTCTCAATTAGAGAATATTTCATGGTCTATCACAAAATCTATAAACAAAAAATAATAATAAAAAAAGAGTTTTATGAAAAAGTTTTCCTTGAAAAGCCCAAAGCTCGGGAAAACACTCGGGCCGCGTTTCTATTATTTTTTTAATGCTAGACCCACATCACATGCATGATGCATCAAAAGACTTGAGAGAATTGAAGTAGCAAACATTTTTAGTAAGGACGGGACGGCCTTCATTTTTTCTGCCAATGAAAAGGACAACCTTTATGTGCCGTTACCATTGTCTTTTGAAATGGTTATTCTTATTCGTTAATCACATCAGCGAGGAAAGGTAATGAAGAAGATACATAAAATTTAAAAGTTAACATGCATCTATTAATAAGGATTCAAATAAAAATTAAAAATTAAAAAAAAAGATTCAAAAGTACTACTGTACAAGCTCGAGCATGGAAAAACTATGGAGCATATGGTAATAAAGGGATAGAAATATGATAGAAGGGATATAAAAAAAAATAAGGAGAAATTATAGTAAATAGGCTAACTTAAAAAACCTGTGGAAGTAAATAGGCCATTTATTAATAATTATAAGTTTATAGGTCATTCTTAGTTTTAAATTGTTTATTTCCCAATTTTACCCTTAGTTTTCATTTTTATTTTTTGTTTTCTATTCCCCCTGTTACACTTTCTCTCTTTTTGCTCTCTCTCTCTGGTTTCACTCCTCCCTGTTTCTCTCTTCTGACGGCGGCATTCGCATCCAAGAAAGGAGAGATGCTCGACGGTGTACAGATCAACGCTTTGGAGAGAGAGAGAGCGCACGGCAGAAGAGGGAGAGAGTGGCGGAAGGGAGAGAGAGAGCGTCGGAAGAGAGAGAGCGGCGGCGGGAAGAGGGAGAGCGGCTGATAGTTTTAGTAAGAAAGTGAAGAGAGAGAGTGAAGAGAAAGAGACAAGTATTAGGGTTTTGAGTGGAATTCTCATTTAAGGGTATTTTTAAAAATTTATAGTTTATAAATCTAGATTTACCTTAAATTGGCCTATTTATTAACTTTTCTAAAACTTTAGCCTATTAATTTTAATTCCTTCCAAATGTTGGCCTATTTCCCTCCATCACCCTAAAATAAGAGTAATCAATTTGAAGTAGTTGATCATGTCAACTTTACTTGTTTTATGGGTTTGAATTACAATTATCTATTTGAACTAAAAATCAAATTGAGATTAGTGTTTGCAAAAGAAAAAATATATATAGTTTGGAATTTGAAAAAGGAGAATATAGATTAATCCAAAAAAAGAAAATATAGATTATATTTTCAGTTCAAATTGTGGTTCAAACCCACAAAACAATAGATGCGTAACTAAATTGCAATTGGATAACCACTTACATCCCATGAAAAGGAATAAAGGAATATTCGAAAATACAAAAAGTACTAAAAAATGAGCAATGGGAGTAAGTATAATTCAAATGTTCCCAGAACTGTTCTTTTTCCTACTCATTTTTTTTATTCACCAAAATTTATTATTCTTTATCATAAAGTTAAGATTATAGTCAAGTTTAGAACTGTAAGTTTGGTCGGGCTAAACAGGTTGGTCCGAGACATGATCCTGACTCGTTGAAGTGTCCGGACCGGGTTGGGACAAAGTTTTGAGTTTAAACACCATTTTTTTTAATAATCTTTTAAAATACCTTATAAATATTTGAGCCGAGCTAGCTCCCCGAGCTTTTAAGTCAGGTTGAGCCGACCCTCCTTCGATTTTGCCCTTTGAGCCGGGTGGCCCAAACTTTCGACTAGTTAGAACACAGTAACAAGTCTTTTGTTTAGTCTTTTGTTTATAAACTTGTTACTGTGTTCAGATTGGCCATAACTCTATTTTCCAATTACTTGACTTGAGAAATCCTTTTTCATGATTATCCTCTGATTGTTCCCAAATCAAGTACGCAACGGAAAATTACTAAATTTACGAAGCAAAGTTAAAGTTAACAAGTTATGGCAACAATAAAATTATCGTTATTATCATATCAGAGTCAAGTAGGTTCCATGAATCGGAATCAGGAATCGGAGTCAGGTAAGTTTCAGAAATCAGAATTGGAATCAGTTCCAATCTCATTTATGCTTTTACTTACACCCAAAATCGATTAAACTGTTATAAATTTACTTACATACCCTTTTAGTAGACACCTAATTAATCATCTAAATTATTTTTTCTCAATACATTTTGAAATAATTTAAAGAAAAAAATATAATGATGAAATAAAATAAGAACAAAATAACTAAGTTTTAAGTCATAAACTTTAAAAAAGATGTTCCAAGTCATAAATTGAAAAATATATCCCAAGCATAATTCAAAGTACCAACATAATTTAAGTAAATTAATAATTGGCTAATCTAATACTTAAACCCCACCACTAAGAATTTTAAGGATGTATCCATTCTTGAGTTGATCTGGAATGTTGTAGAATACACGTAGTAAATCAGGCTTCGTTGTCAATTTCAATTTGTTAGTAGAATTTTTTCTTTTTACTTTTTTATTCACAAATTTGTTAGTAGAATTAAGGATAAAATCGTAATTCACATTTACTATTATGATTGGAGTGTCAATCCGATGGGGGGTAAGGGAAGTGTCAATCCGGTGGGGGGTAGGAAGAGTGTCAATCTCATTCTTAATCCCAAATTAGTGTAGGACCCACACATTTTCACTTTCATTTCAAAATATTAATGAATAAGTAAATATAAGATTGATTCTGAAACTTAAGTCCCATTTAAGTAAACATATGCTTAATGAATGGAAACCCATTACTATTAGCAGTGCAATTGGAAAGAAACTGTTTAGTCTCTCACCAGTTTTTCGTTTGGTTGGAGGATTTATTTTCTAATTCGAATCACGGTTCATGATTCGTTATAGTATTTTCTCTCACAAAAAATACACGTAAATCAAAAATGATTCTAATCTCATGATTCTAATTCATGAAGCAAACGAGAGAGTTCGACATTAATAATACATAACAATTAAAATAAGTACACCAACTACTGAAAGGATTAACAAATGATATTTTGCAACGATAGAATTCCTTGCCATGTGTTAAGAATTGAGACAGATATTAAAGTTTGCAGTGCTGATGTGTACATTTGGTTTGAAAGCAGCCCATGAGAGAACCAGGCTACAAACGGCTAATTCAAGATTAGTTAGGGACAAAAAAGTAAAGTTTCAACCTGAAACTAATTACATATAGGATCAGAAGTTTTGAGAGTCATTTGTAGTGAGAGAAACTGAGATTGGTGTAGAGAGAGAATTTGTAGAGAGATTGAGGGTGAAACGACCGAGTGAGAAATTGGAAGAGAAGTTTCTAGGGTTGTATTCGATCTTAGTTGTACAATTCTCTGAGCAATCTAATTCTCTTAACGTTCTCTATATTCTTGGCGTTTGTTTTTCGATTCGTTACTTTGTTCTTGAAGATTTTTCTGAGATTTCTACAACACCATGAATATAATACAATATAATGGAATAAGTTTAAACAGTTAGCTTCAAAATTTGCAATAAACGTTATTCACAAAGTTTTGTGACACGAAATTTGACTGTACTATTTCACAAATGAGTCGAGTCCATATTATGAACGAATTAGCAGCCTGTTGTTTGGGTGACCCATGATTCATCTGTCTTGAGTTCTTGATGAAACAAACGAAATAATACCGAGGATATTTTTAACCCAAATGTTTACTCTTAAGTTACATACAAAGTCGTACAATAAGCAAATTATCATCGTTCAATATGAAATGGAGCTTTACCACCAAGAAGAAAAATAACCACTTACTATCGACAATCTACATCACTCGTTCAGAAAAAGACGAGGGGAAAAGAATAACGTCATTGAATAGCTTGAAAAACGAATAAGAGAAAGGCTAACATTACTATTTTTGTCACTCTGTATTATCTGTTTGACACGTTAACTCTACTATCTTATTTTCTGTTTAAATAATAACATATCATATTAGTAAAATTCAGGGATCAAACAGTAAATGATAGAGAATGACAAAGAAAGAAAATGACAAAGAATAATGCTAGTATTTTTAAAAAGACACCACTTTTAGAGTCTAATTTTATATGTAGATTGAGCTTAAATGTTCCGTGCTTCACGTAACCTAAAGTACAGAAACACCATCCAATTGGCAAGGGTCCACATATTCACGGGGACGTTTGGAAGGTAGATTCGTATCATAATTCGAATTATAGTTCGTGATTCACTACAGTATTTTCTCTCATAAAAAATATACGTAAAACGAAAATGATTTTAAATTATGATTCTGAATCTATGAACCAAACGTCCGACTACATTTTGTATCTTTTCACTTTCACTTCGTCCTCACGTAACCTAAAGTACAGAAACACCATCCAATTGGCAAGGGTCCACATATTCACGGGGACGTTTAGAAGGTAGATTCGTATCATAATTCGAATTATAGTTCGTGATTCACTACAGTATTTTCTCTCATAAAAAATATACGTAAAACGAGAATGATTTTAAATTATGATTCTGAATCCATGAACCAAACGTCCGACTACATTTTGTATCTTTTCACTTTCACTTCGT